>NC_080168.1:110881359-111008859 GCF_950295315.1 Erinaceus europaeus | reverse complement strand
ACTTTTCTGACAACCCAATAGAAGGAATTGCAAGAGAAAAACCTTCACATCATTGGGACTAAAAACTTCACAGCCATAAAATTGTCAAAGGATTAATTTGAGTTTGGAATGAAAATTACTTGCTCAACTAAAGTTCAGTGATTTGAAAGGCACTACTTTCAGATGAAGGGGCAATACTCTGACCATGAAAAAATTCATAGATTTAGACTTGATAAAGAATTTGTATGCACCACCAAAAAGGACAGCAGCACAAATGCTGGAGAGGTTGTGGAGACAAAGGAACCCTCCTGTACTACTGGTGGGAATGTCAATTGGTCCAAACCCTGAGGAGAGCAGTCTGGAGAACTCTCACAAGGCTACAAGTGGACCTACCCTATGACCCTGCAATTCCTCTCCTGGGGATAGATCCTAAGGAACCCAACACACCCATCCAAAAAGATCTGTGTACACATATGTTCTTAGCAGCACAATTTGGAATAGCCAAAACCTGGAAACAACCCAGTTGTCCAACAACAGATGAGTGCTTGAGTAAGTTGTGGTCTACATGCACAATGGAATACTACTCAGCTATTAAAAATGGCGGTTCCAGGGAGTCAAGGGGTAGGGTAGTGCAGCGGGTTAAGTGCATGTGGCACAAAGCTCAAGGACCGGTGTAAGGATCCCGGTTTGAGCCCCCAGCTCCCCACCTGCAGGGGAGTCACTTCAGAAGCGGTGGAGCAGGTCTGCAGGTGTCTATCTTTCTCTCCTCCTCTCTGTCTTCCCCTCCTCTCTACATTTCTCTCTGTCCTATCCAACAATGATGACATCAATAACAATAACAACAACAATAACTACAACAGTAAAACAACAAGGACAACAAAAGGGAATAAATAAATAAATGTTTTTTAAAAAAATTTTTAAAAAGGTGGTTTAACTTTTTTCACCTCATCTTGGATGGAGCTTGAAGGAATATATTAAATGAGATAAGTCAGAAACAGAAGGATGACTATGGGATGACCCCACATAGTCAGAAGAGACAGAAGTTGAAAAATAAGAACAGAAGTAAAAACACAAAGCAGAACTTGGACTGGAGTTGGTGTATTGCACCAAAGTAAAGGAATCTGGGGTGAAGGGGAGTGTTCACATCCTGTAACATGATGTGGAGGAGGACCTAGGTGGGGGCGGGGGTAGAGTGTTATGTAGAAAACTGATAAATGTTAGTAGTCCTTTGTATAAAGAATGCTTATAGCTCAATTAAAAGATATGGAATTCATTACAGTCAGCAATATTTATACACCTTTCCCATATTTGGGAGCTACTCTCTTCCCTGATCCAGCTTTCTGGTCCTTTTTCCAGCCAGGACATAATCTCCCCAGACAATAACTAGGATCCACCTACATGTCAGATTTCAGGCTCAGGGGGAAAAAAAAAAAAACTAGTACAGCCACAGGCCCTTTGGCATGTAACTAAAATAGGCCTACTAGCTATCTACAGAATGGAGACCCCCCCCCCCCAACTCTTCATCTGCACTACTCCAGCCTTTAGGTTTATGATTAGTCAACAACTTGTTTGGCTTTATGTGTTAATTCTCTTTTTAGCCATCGGGTTCCAGATGCTAGCAAGATGCCAACCAGACTTCCCTGGACAGTCAACCCTACCAATGTGTCCTGGAGCTCCGCTTCCCCAGAGCCCTTCCCCACTAGGGAAAGAGAGAGACAGGCTGGGAGTATGGATCGACCTGTCAACATCCATGTTCAGCGGGGAAGCAATTACAGAAGCCAGACCTTCCACCTTCTGCATCCCACAATGACCCTGGGTCCACACTCCCAGAGGGTTAAAGAATAGGAAAGGTATCAGGGGAGGGGATGGGATACGGAGTTCTGGTGGTGGGAATTGTGTGGAGTTGTACTCATCTTATCCTATGGTTTTGTCAGTGTTTCCTTTTTATATATATAAAAAAAGATATGGAATTAAATTGGAAAGTGGACAAAAGATCTGGACAGATGTCACAAAAGAAGATACACAGCTGGTGAGTAAGCACATGAAGGGTAGTTACTCAACGTCTTTTGTCACTGTGGAGATGCAAATTAGAGCTACAGTAAAATATCATCCCTGCTCACCCATTAGAATGACTCAAAGAGACTCAGTAATGAGTGTTGGTGAAGCTGTGGGGCAACCGGGACTCTCCCGCAGTTTGTTGGAATGGAAAATGATAGAAGCACTTTAGAAAGCAGCTTAGCAGGATTGGTATTACTATTACTATTCTTATTTAGTGAACATACATGTGCCATAAAATCCAGCAATTACATTCCTGGACATTTACCCAAGATAAATGTATATGTATATTTCATAACAGTTAAAACTGAAAACAACCCGAATGTTCCTCAGCCTAGAATGAACTTGGGGTATGGTTCTTCTCAGCAACAACAACAAAAAAGGAAGCACTATCAAGACATTCCACTTAGAGTAAATTCATATTTATGTTTCTTCACACTGTTTATGCCTTCTCCTATCAGAGTTGTTATCCTTGTCTTACTTATTCACAGGTGTGCTTTGTGGGGTCTAGATATTTGCTGCTCAAAGCGTGTGACAGAGTAGGTGTTCTCAGAGCTTGTCAGAAATGCAGGCTGTCCGTCCTGCCCTAGACCTATTGAATTGCCATCCACATTTTAACAAGAGCCTCAGGTTTTTATTCTTTTTTTTTTTCAGTGTGACTCCCTCATACCATTATTCCAGAGTAATACTTGGCAAACATTATACTACTTCACCATAAGATCCTTCTTGGTGTCAAAAGTTTTCACCATATCCTACCCCTCAGTTTTCACTGTAGTATGTGCAAAGCACTGTTAAAAAAAAAAATCATGGGATGGGGGGCCGGGCAGTGGTGCACTGGGTTAAGCACACATAGTTTGGAGCGCAAGGAGCTGCAGAAGAATCCTGGCTGGAGCCCTGGCTCCCCACCTGCAGGGGGGTTGCTTTGCAAGCGGACAAGCGGGTCTGAAGGTGTCTATCTTTCTCTCTCTCTATTTTCCCCTCCCCTCTCAATTTCTCTCTATCCAAAAAATTAAGGGAAAAAATGGCCATAAGGTCAGTGGATTTGTAGTGTAGGCACTGAGCGCCGTCGATAACCCTAAAGGCAAAAAAATAAAATAAAATAAAATAATTTGGGGATGTACCCCTCTATCCCCCAGTCTTGTCAATCATTATTAAATCACTAGTAAAACAAGAGAAAATTAAAGATGTACTATAGAAAAAAAATAATTTGGAATATTTGTCATTATATTAGATTCCAGATAAAGCAGAAGAAAACCCACATGCATTTTCTTTTTATTTAAAACAATATTTTTTTTTCTACTAAAAAAATGTGATTCTACATATCTGTTGTTGTCTCTGAGTAGCACTTCACTTCCCAAAATGCATGATAGCATGCCTTGTCCATCAACAAGGGCTACTCTTTTTCCTCCAGCACAACCACCAGGGTCATCACTGAGGCTTGTTGCTAGCACTATGAATCCACCACCCCCGATGGCCATTTCTTTTCTCCCTTTTTAAAAAATATTTATTTATTTTCTCTTTTGTTGCCCTTGTTTTATTGTTGTAGTTATTGTTGTCGTCGCTGGATAGAACAGAGAGAAATGGAGAGAGGAGGGGAAGACAGAGAGGGGGAGAGAAAGACAGACACCTGAAGACCTGCTTCACCACCTGTGAAGCGACTCCCCTGCAGGTGGGGAGCTGGGGGCTCGAACCGGGATCCTTATGCTGGCCCTTGCGCTTGTGCCACCTGTGCTTAACCCGCTGCACTACCACCTGACTCCCTTTATTTTATTTTATTATTTACCAGAGCACTGCTCAGCTCTGGCCTATGGTGGTGCAGGGGACTGAACCTGGGACTTTGGAGCCTCAGGCTTGAGAGTTTGTTTGCATAACCATTATGCTATCTACCCCTGCCCTTATTAATTTTTAAGATAGAGTATGAGAGGCAGATAGAAGAGAGACACCCTATCAGTGCTTCACCACTTGTGAAGCTACTACCTCTGTGCATGCTGCTTTCATGTGGTGGCCAGAGAGCTCAAATCCAGGTCCTTGTGCATGGCAAAATGTGTGCTCTACCAGCCGAACTATCTCCCAGCTCTGCTGCGTAAGGATCCTGGTTCAAGCCCCCGGCTCCCCACCTGCAGGGGAGTCGCTTCACAGGCGGTGAAGCAGGTCGACAAGTGTCTATCTTTCTCTTCCCTCCTCTGTCTTCCCCTCCTCTCTCCATTTCTTTCTGTCCTATCCAACAATGATGACATCAATAACAATAATAATGACAACAATAAAACAACAAGGGCAACAAAAGGGAATAAGTAAATAAATATTAAAGAAGAAGAAGAAGAAAAGAAGAGGAGGAGTAAAAAGAAGAAGAAGAGGAAGTGGAAGAGGAAGAAGAAGAAGAAGGAGGAGGAGAAGGAGAAGGAGAAGGAGAGAAGGAGAAGGAGAAGGAGAAGGAGAAGGAGAAGGAGAAGAAGAAGAAGAAGAAGAAGAAGAAGAAGAAGAAGAAGAAGAAGAAGAAGAAGAAGAAGAAGGAGAAGAAGAAGCATCAAACAGTAAAGCTGGTTAGGGCAGGGGTAGATAGAATAATGGTCACACAAAGAGATCTCATGCTTGAGGCTCTCTAGGCCCAGGTTCAATTGCCCACATTACCATAAGCTCTGGTAAAAACAACAACAATAACAACAACAAACTGAGTAGGGGTCTGTTGAAATGATCTGGATGTAAACAATTTGGTTCTAGATCAGACTTGGGACTATAAAAATGGCAGAAGTTGGGGCCAGGTGGTGGTGCACCTGAGGACCTGGATTCAAGCCCTCAGCCCCCCTGCAGGGAGGAAGCTTCAGGAGAGCTGAAGCAGTGCTGTAGGTGTCTCTCCCTCTCTGTCTTTCATATCCCTTTCAACTTCTTTTTGTCTCTGTCCACTAAAATAAAAATAAAATATTTTAATGGTAAACGTGATCATAATAAATACATTAAATAATAATAAATGACATTTGTATATTATAGAAACAGTATATAGTATATAAATAAATAAGAGCAAAGCCAGGTTTAGTTGATGGGCTGAAATCATGTCCTGCCTGGCCTGGTGGCTGGGTGCCTATATAGTTGCTGGGAGCTGGGGCAGCTGGGTTACAGCTGAGCAAGGCCCCAGTGTAGGCAGTGGGCATGCACAGACTGGCCTCACCTCACACCCCTGCTGTACATCATTCGTCCCTCACCCTGGGGCTTCCTTGTTGCGACTGATGCTTAAGCAGCTTATGCACAGCACATATGCATGCAAGGGCCATAAGTGCAGGGTAGTTAACACTTCAAAGGACAGAACTTAAATAATGGGAGCTAGCTGTTCAGTTCTTTCCCTTCCTCTCCCTACACTGACTGTTGGATGATGAGTTGGCCTCTTTGAAGACATCTCTTCCATGGGAAGCTCCCCTTCTTCCAAGAAGCTAGGGCTGCAGCATATCCTTCCCCAGGACTTCTGTCTTATCCCCTGCTTTGCTTTCCTTTTCTTTCACTCTGTTTCTTAACATGGCACTCTTCAGTAAAGTCGTGTTGCATAAACATCTTCAGGCTCTTTATTTCTAGAGCCAAGGGATCAGAAGATAGAAAAGTAGACAATGAGAGAAAATAAGGGAGAGAAAAGAGAAGCATTTGGTAATGACTTGTCTACAGATAGCATAGATGCGGGGGGGGGGGGCAGTTACAGCTGAACAAGGTCCCTCATGTTACTTATTTATTTGTTTGTTTATTTATCTTGTTGCTGTGTCTTACACTGGGGTTTGGTGGCTGCATAATTCCATCACTCTTGGTGGACTTTTTTTTTTCCAGCAAAGTGAGAGCTAGAGGAGAGAGACAGAGAGAGAAGGAAAAATATCACAACACTACTCAGTTGCTTGTGAAATTTTCCCTCTTTTTTAGTCTTTATTTATTGAATATAGATAGCCAGAAATCAAGAAGGAAGGGGGTGACAGAGAGGGAGAGAGACAGAGAGACACCTGCAATGCTGCTTCACCACTTGTGAAGCTTTCCTTCTACAGGTGGGGTCTGGGGGCTTGAACTTGGGTACTTGAGCATTGTAACATGCACTCAACCAGGTGAACCACACCTGGCCCCTGGTTTTTTTGTTTTGTTTTAAATATTTATTTATTTATTTTCCCTTTTGTTGCCCTTGCTTTTTATTGTTGTAGTTATTGTTGTTGTTGATGTCATTGTTGGATAGGACAGAGAGAAATGGAGAGAGGAGGGGAAGACAGAGAGGAGAGACAGATAGATACCTGCAGACCTGCTTCACCGCCTGTGAAGTGACTCCCCTGCAGGTAGGGAGCCGGGGGCTCGAACCAGGATCCTTACTTGGGTCTTTGTGCTTCATGCCACATGCGCTTAGCCCGCTGTGCTACCACCTGACTCCCTGTGGTTTTGTTGTTGTTGTTGTTGTTGTTGTTTTGCCTCCAAGGTTATCACTGGGGCTGGGTACCTCCAGCACTACGAATCCACTGCTCCTGGTGGCCATCTATTTTTCTATTTTATTTGATAGGACAGAGAGAAATTGAGAGAGGAGGAAGGGTTAGAGAGGGAGAGAGAAAGATAAACATCTGCAGACCTGCTTGTGAAACGACTCCCCCTACATGTGGGGAGTCAGGGCCTCGAACTGGGATCCTTACATGGGTCCTTGCTCTTGGTACTGTTGCACTTAGCCTGGTGCACCATCACCTGGCCCCCTCAGTTTGCCTTTTCTATCAAAAAAAAAAATACCACCTGAAATGGTGGATTCATTGTACAAACACCGAGTCCAACAACATTAATCACGGTGTTAATGGACAACATTAACCACGGTGACAAATAAAAATAAAATAAACAGAAAAAATAGATATACCAGTAATGTCTTAAATATGAGAAAATAAGAGAGCTGAGTGAATCAGTAAAGTTGTTTGTCTACACTGGGCTGTACTGGGTTTAGAGAAAATCCACCCACCCCACCCCCAACACACGCGCGCGTGCGTGTGCGCGCGCGCGCGCGCGCACACACACACACACACACACACACACACACAACAAACAAACAAACAAAAACAACAAGTATTGGAGTAGTACTGAGGAAGTTCCTCTCCAAGGGCATTAGGATATGTCTTTATTTTCAGTCTGTCAGTCAACATGCGTCATCCCTCATTGTGACTGGCCCCCTATGGGATTCTGGGCAAAAGGGTGTGAAGGGAACATTGGGCAGAAAGCTCACCCCTTGAGGACTTGGACAGTGGTAGGAAGTGATAGGCCAGGTGATAACAAAATGAGCCAGAAGGAAGACACCAGAGCGAGCAAGTCTAGAGCAGACCAACGCACCCCACTTCTGTTCACCACCACCCCCAGTGCCCCAAACTCAGGGAGTTCAAAAGCATAACGCATTTACTTCCTCTCAGCCTGCTCTTTATTTCTTAGTCCCTGCTTCATTTGGGGGCATCCAGTTGCCTGAATCTTGTGCCAAAAACCTTGCCATCTTGACTTCATTCACTCCTTTCCCCTCCCTTATCATCTCATCATTGTCTTCATTGCTAAATCCTTTTGGCTACAACTCTTAAATAGTTGTTAGATCTACCTCTCTGGAAGGTGGTCTGTATTGACAGGATTCTGGGATAACCATTTCCCAGCTAAGAGACCTTACATTGTGGCGTTCTTTCAGACTGCCATTCCTTGTCTGGGTGAGTGAGAATGCTGGCTCAAACCTGGAGGTGAGAAAGCTCACTCAGAAAGGTGCCTAGTCTTTACTGCACTGGGAGGAGCTTCCATGCTGTGCTTTCTCTCTCTCTATTTCTTGCAGTCAGGGTTATCACTAGGGCTTGATGCCTTCACTATGTTTCTACTGCTCCCAGCTGCCACTATTTCCTCCCTTTCTGTTTGTTAAAGTGTAAGAGATAGAGAAGAAGAGAAGGAGGGAGGGAGAGAGGAGGAGAGAGAGAGAGAGAGAGAGAGAGAGAAGAGGCACCAGCAGCACTGCTCCACTGCTCGTGAAGTTTCCTCCCTGCAGGTGGGGACTAGAAACTTGTGCATAGTAGCTTGTACCTAGGTCTTGGCGCATAGAAGCATGCCCTCTACCCGTGGCACCACAACTCCCTGTCTCTGTTTTTCTGTCTGAAAAACGTAGACCTGGAGTGCTGAAGCCCCAGTGACAGTAAGAAAAGATAAAATAATAATAATAATAAAACATACACAAAACTAGGGTCTTATTGTATTCTTCCATCAACCGGAAGTTGACATAGACTCTCAAAGTTATGGTATATGTCAAACCAAATAGAAAAAGTGGTTGAGTGGGCAGAAGGGACCCTTCCCTATATCCATCTCATTTTATTGCATTGGCAAGTTCTCCAAGACTTGGTGCTGCCTGTACTGGTTTGGGGACAGTCAGCTTGCAGGATTTGGGGGAAGAGAACGTTGTATGGATGACTGTGATTATTCAACCGAAGTCATTTGGCACCAAAATTATATGGATAATTGTTTCCTTGTGGTACAGAGCAGCCTGACCATCATACTGCTGGAGCCACAGGAAATATGAGAGTCATAACTGTCTGTGGGAAACTGAGGGGTGTGCGAGGGGGTGTCTGCAGCAGAGGAAATGAAAACATTGTGTTCAAAGAGGCAATAAGTACATGTGTTTGTTGGGACAGGTCAAGAATCAGCCCAGGTTGGGAGTGAGAGAGGTGAGCAGATTTTTGTCTGGTCTCTGACAAGTTTCTCACCATTTTTGAAACCTAGGTTGATTCGTTCCCAAGTAACTCTACTGAACACACACTTTCCCCAACATTCTCAGTAACTAAACTGCCACAGGGGCACAGCCCCTAGTTCTCCTGACCCGATGCTAGTGTCTCTTTTAGTCTGTGTCCATAGAGTGCCAGCTGGTCATTTACTTACATGTTGCTCGGTAAGTTTTTTTTTATTTTTTTTGCAGCACCTTTCTATACCCATGCCAACTTTCAGATAGTTTCTCCCCTGTTTGCCCTTTGCTTTTCATTTGCGTTTCACGCTTCTGCTTGTTTGATATGGTCTTATCAAAACCTGCATGTGACTTCTGCTGCACACGTTGCACACACATTGCACACATTGCCTGCGTTGTCACGGATGCTCAATCTTAAGGTCACAGCCCTCTGCACGAGAAAGCCTGCCTTCCTTCTTCCTCCGTGCCTGCCATGTGCAATACGCTTGGTCCCTTCCTGCCCCACAGGACATCATGGGCTTCACTGTCCTCTGCTGGGAGGCCCCCTCCCCTCTGTGCATGACAAGAGAGGAAGAACTCGGTGCTTCAAAACCTTGTTCAAATAGTTCAGAGTCCCAAGCAATTATTCACCCCCCGACCTGCTCCCCAAACACTTTCCCCCAATCTTTTCTCATGTCATAACGGTCTCACCGAAATACATAGTGAAGACCAATGCTTGTTCATCTTCAGGGTCAGCACCACTTCACCAAGTATTGCCTCCTTCACGTGGCAGCTACTCATAACGTCTTGGAGAATAAATACTCAGTAGAGATCTTCTTGTCTAGAATGTTGCAAGCTCTCTGTTCCACATCCTACCCTTCTAAGGAGCCTGCCTTCATTGATTCTTCCAGCCTTCTCCTCGTCGTCCTTCTCCTCCTCCTCCTCTTCCATCTCCTTTTATATTGTTACATATTTTAATTTTAATGAGAGAGAGATGCAGAGAGAAAGATCAGAGCACTAGGGGGGCAGGCAGTAGTGCACCTGATTAAGCACACATATTACAGTGTGCAAGGACCCGGGTCCAAGCCCCTGGTCCCCACCTGCAGGGGTAAGTTTCACAAGTGGTGAAACAGGGCTGCAGGTGTCCTTTATCTCCCCTTCCCCCTCAATTTATATTATTATGTAATAATAAATAAGTAAAAAATAAATAATAAAAAACAGAAACATTAAAAAAATAAAAGAGCAGAGCATTGCTCAACTCTGACTTACAGTTGTGCAGGGGATTGAAAGTGGAATCTTTGCTGCCTCTGGCATGAAAGTCTTTTTTGCATAACCATGATGCTATCTCCCCAGGCCCCTAGCATCATTCTCTTTATTCTCCATCTTCTCTCTTACAGATCAGTGTCCAGCTTGTTTCTGCTGTCCTTGCCAGCACTTCCAGCTTCCCTATTAATTGTCAGGAGCACAATGGGCCAAAGGATGATTTGCAATCAATCCTTTGCAATCTCTCATTAAAATTAAAATATGTAACAGTATAAAAGGAGAAGAGAAGGAGGTGGAAGAGGTGGAAGAGATGGAAGAGGAGGAGGAGGAGAAGGATGACGAGGAGGAGAAGGCTGGAAGAATCAATGAAGGCAGGCTCCTTAGAAGGGTAGGATGTGGAACAGAGAGCTTGCAACATTCTAGAAATAAATATCTTATAGATATTTATTCCGGTACTTAGGCAATATTTCACTCACATCTACTGTGTGCTGGGTATTCTGTGTTCTAGCAGCTGAGGACACATCAGTAAATGAACCAGTCCAAGTCCCTGTCTTCATGACTCTTATATTTTAGTAATTTAGTCTGAGGAACAGACTGCTAATGGAAGAGTGAACTCAGCATTCAAAAAGATGAACTCTTAGGGCTGGGAGACAGCATAATGGTTATGCAAAAGACTTTCATGCCTGAGGCTCCAAAGTCCTAGGTTCAATCCCCAGACCCACTACTAGAGCTGAGCAGTGTATCTTTCTTTCTGTGTCTCTTTCATTAAATATAAGTAAATAAAATACTAAAAAAAAAAAGAAAAGAAAAGATGAATTCTTGCTTTGTAACAACATGGGCACAGTGCAAGGCTAATTAAGAGAAGTCAGAAAGTAAAAGTCAGTTATCACATGATTTCTGTGGAACATAAATAGCCAAGGCAAATGAACTAACAGAACACAAGAAAAATAACTTATAGACTGTATGAAAATATGGGGACTGGGAATGGAGCGGTAGCACAGCGGGTTAAGCGCAGGTGGCACAAAGCACAAGGACCAGCAGAAGGATCCTGGTTCAAGCCCCCGGCTCCCCACCTGCAGGGGAGTCACTTCACAAGCAGTGAAGCAGGTCTGCAGGTGTCTGTCTTTCTCTCCCACTTTCTTTTGTTTTTATATTTATTTATTCCCTTTTGTTGTCCATGTTTTATTGTTGTAGTTATTGTTGTTATTGATGTTGTCGTTGTTGTTGGATAGGACAGAGAGAAATGGAGAGAGGAGGGGAAGACAGAAAGGAGGAGAGAAAGACAGACACCTGCAGACCTGCTTCACCGCCTGTGAAGCAACTTCCCTGCAGGTGAGGAAAGAGCCAGGGGTTCGAACCGGCATCCTTATGCTGGTCCTTGAGCTTTGCGCCACGTGCGCTTAACCCACTGCCCGACTCCCTCTCTCCCCCTCTCTGTCTTCCCCTCCTCTCTCCATTTCTCTCTGTCCTATCCAACAACAATAATAACTACAACAATAAAACAGAAAGGGCAACAAAAAGGGAATAAATAAATATTTTTTTAAAGTTTTTAAAAATATATGGGAATTGTGTAGTGGGGGTGATGGCTCCATAGATAAAGCATTGGATTCTCAAGCATAAAGCACCAAGTTTGACCCCCAGCAGTGCATATTCCAGAGTGATGCTCTGGTTCTTTTTCCCTTTCTCTCTCTCTCTCTCTCATCTCTTTCAATAATAATAAAAAAGAAAGAAAATATGGAGCTTGCCAAAGGGGGATGAGGAAGGGAAGGGGTTGTAGAAGAATGGATAGAGGAGTCAGCACCAAGTGTGACTGGTGCTAGAGCTCGCTGGGAAGAGCAGTAAGACTTACACACATCCAGAAGTGAGAGTGGTCCTGACACTGGTATAGTTTTGTAGACTAAAAGTAAAACAATTTTTCTTGAAAATTGAAAAATGAGCTCTAGTCTAAGCTGTCTGATAATATAAATCCAAAGCTATATGTACATATATACCTTTGTTTTTTCTTTCCATTATAATTTGGTGATTGAGTTCTAGCTGTACATGAGTCTTTGCCATCATACATCCCAGTGACAAACACATTACTTGTCCCTAGCAGACATGCCAGGCCAGGTAGGCCCCTGTGCCTACACACGCACACACACACACATGCACACACGCATGCACACGCACACATGCACACACATGTGCACACACGCACACACACACATGTACCACTTCAACAGTTGTCCAATGTATACAGTATTAGTTATACTCACGCAGCATCCCTTATAAGGCACAGATTGTGCCACTATCCCCTCTGCTAAAACAGACCCATACAGACACATGCTCTGTGTGCACAACAGTGCATGTGGAACACACCTGCAGACCTCAGCTTTTGCTTCACTCACTTTGTTTTCTTAACAAGAAATAGGATGGTCATACCCCACTAAGGGGAGATAGAAAGAAGGCTGGGGGGAGTCGGGCTGTAGCACAGCGGGTTAAGCGCAGGTGGCGCTAAGCACAAGGACCCGCATAAGGATCCTGGTTCAAGCCCTGGCTCCCCACCTGCAGGGGTGTCGCTTCACAAGCGGTGAAACTGGTCTGCAGGTGTCTTTCTTTCCTTCTCTCTGTCTTCCCCCTCCCCTCTTCATTTCTCTCTGTCCTATCCAACAACAATGACAACAATAATAACTACAACAATAAAACAACAAGGGCAACAAAAGGGAATAAATAAATAAAAATAATAAAAAATTTAAAAAAAAAAAAAAAGAAAGAAGGCTGGGAATATGGGTCAACCTGCCAATGCCCATGTCCAGCAGAGAAACAATTACAGAAGCCAGAACTCCCACCTTCTACACCCCATAAAGAATTTTAGTCCATACTCCCAGAGGGGGAAAAATATTAGGGAAAGATGACCAAAGGGCTCTGAACCCCAATTCCATCAAGATCCTGAGAGAAAAGAAGAAAAAAAGGAGGGCCACTCAGAAGTAGTAAGTATAACAACAATAACTACAACAACAAGCACAACAAAAGGGAAAATAAATAAATATAAATTTTTTTTAAAAAAAAGTAGTGGGAGTCAGCCACAGAGGGTTAAACACAGGTGGCGCAAAGTTCAAGGACTGGCTTAAGGGTCCCGGTTCAAGCCCCCAGCTCCCCACCTGCAGGGGAGTCACTTCATAAGCTGTGAAACAGGTCTGCAGGTGTCTAGCTTTCTCTTCCCCTCTCTGTCTTCCCCTCCTCTCTCCATTTTTCTCTGTCCTGTCCAACAATGATGACACTGATAACAATATTAATAACTACAACAATAAAACAAGGGCAACAAAAGGGAATAAATTAATAAGTAAACATTGAAAAATTAAAAAAAAAAAGTAGTAAGAGGTGTAGGAATGACTTAGGAAGAGAAGACAAGACCACAGAAAAAAATGGACAAATACAGAGAGAGAGAGAGAGAGAGAGAGAGAGAGAGAGAGAGGGAGAGAGAGAGAAGCAATAGTCAACCATATCTGTGATCTTGGGAGAACTACTGCAGTGGAGGGAATGGGGACACAGACCTCTGGTGGTCAGAAAGGTGTGGAATTATGCTCCTGTTGTCTTATAATTTTATAAATCAATATTAAATCACTAATTTGAAAAAAAAAGGATGTGGAGGGAGTCAGGGAGTCAGGCTGTAGCGCAGTGGGTTAAGCACAGGTGGCACAAAGCGCAAGGACCAACAGAAGGAACCCGGTTCAAACCCCCAGTTCCCCACCTGCAGGGGAGTCACTTCACAAGTGGTGAAGCAGGTCTGCAGGTGTCTATCTTTCTCTCCCCATCTCTGTCTCCCCTCCTCTCTCCATTTCTCTCTGTCCTGTCCAACAACAACTACAACAAGGGCAACAAAAGGTAATAAATAAATAAATATTTTTTAAAACTTTTAAAAAATGAAAACAAAAAGTATATGGAGGGAGCCAGGTGGTGACACACCCAGTTAAGTGCACCTATTACCAAGTACAGGGACTCAGGCAGGTTTGAGCCCCTACTCCGCACCTGCAGGTGGGACGCTTCACTATATCTATTTTTCTCTTCCTCTCTCCCTCCTCTCTCAATTTCTCTTTGTCCTATTGAATAAAACTTAGAAAGAAAGAAGAAGAGGAAAAAATGGCCACCAGGAGAAGTGGATTCATAGTGTTAACACTAAGCCCCAGCAGTAACTCTGGTAGCTACAAAAAAAAAAAAAAAAAGAAAGAAAGAAAGACAAAGCAAGAGAAAGGAAGAAAGAATAGAAAGGAAAAGAAATAGGATGTGGAAACACTCTATTTTTGTCCTAAGCAGAGTCTCTTTGAAAACTATCTCAAAATTATACTGGACCAATTTTTGGAGCAAGGTGGGGAAGCCACATGTGATAAAAGTAGCTGCTTTCACTTGCCAGCTCATGGCCCCTCCCTCATTTACCTGGACAAAGAAGCTCCCAGAAGCTAGCTTGAGGCTGAAAGCCACTTATGGTGCTGTAGCATCCTTGGGAGAGAAGACGAAGTTCTGCTCCAGGAGGAAGAGGAAACATGAGCATTTTGCACAAGGAATCTTGCTCTGGTGTATGTGTTCTTCTCGGCCATTCTCCTTGACTCAGATACTGTTCTGACCCCTTACGTTTTAGAAGTCCTTGTGTTCACTCTCCTGTTTCCAAGCAGGACCCTGACCTTTGCCAGACTGCAGATCTTATGTGAAGGGGAAGGAGAAAGAGAGAGAGAAAAAAAAGACACAGAGAAAGACCAGAGCACTGCTCAGTTCTTGCTTATGGTGGTGCTAGGGATTGAACCTGGGACATCAGAGTCCCAGGCAGGGAAGTCTTTTGCATAACCATTATGGTGTCTCCCCCAAACCTAAAAATATTTTTTAATGAGAGCTAGAGCTAGAGCTAGAGCTAGAACAGAGCATTGCTCAGCTCTGGTATATGGTAGTGCTAGGGGTTGAACCTGGGACATGAAAGTCTTTTGTATTATCATCGTGCTGTCTCCCCAGCCCTAAAAATATTTTTTAATGAGAGAGATAAAGAGGGAAATACGCAGAGGAAGACCAGCACACGGCTCAGCTCTGACTTATGGTGGTGCTAGGAGTTCAAAGCCTCAGGCATGAAAGTCAGGCGGTAGCGCAGTGGGTTAAGTGCAGGTGGTACAAAGCACAAGGACCAGCATAAGGCTCCTGGTTCGAGCCCCTGGCTCCCACCTGCAGGGGAATCCCTTCACAGGCGGTGAAGCAGGTCTGCAGGTGTCTGTCTTTCTCCCCCCATCTCTGTCTTCCCCTCCTCTTTCCATTTCTCTCTGTCCTATCCAACAATAACGACATCAATAACAACAACAATAATAACTACAATAAAACAACAAGGGCAACAAAAGGGAATAATAAATAAATTATTTAAAAAAAATAAAAATAAAAACTATCCTCTTGGGGAATCGGGCGGTAGCGCAGCGGGTTAAGCCCAGGTGGTACAAATTGCAAGGGCCTGGCTTAAGGATCCCGGTTCGAGCCCCTGGCTCCTCACCTGCAGGGGAGTCGCTTCACAAACAGTGAAGCAGGTCTGCAGGTGTCTTTCTCTCCCTCGCTCTGTCTTCCCCTCCTCTCTCCATTTCTCTCTGTCCTATCCAACAATGACATCAACAACAATAGTAACTACAACAATAAAACAAGGGCAACAAAAGGGAATAAAATGTTTTTTTAAAAAAATTTTTAAAAAACTATCCTATTTGTATATTTTGGTGATTAGTCTCTTGTCTGATGTATGGCATGTGAAGATCTTCTCCCATTCTGTGAGGGGTCTCTTCGTTTGAGTGATGGTTTCTTTGGCTGTGCAGAAGCTCGTCAACTTGATGTAGTCCCACTGATTTGTTTTTGTCTGACTCTTTTCTCTTTTGTGGGCTCTTTCCCCAGTGCAGGGGTTGTTGTTCTGAGGCAGGGTCAGAGGTTTGAGCAGCTAAGAATGCTGCTCATCTGCTGTTGGACATCTGTGTTCTTTCCATCTGGGCTATTGTGAATTGTGCTGCTATGAGCATAGATATATAGGTCTTCTTGGATAGATAGATATGTTTGTTACCTTTGCATAAGCTCCAAGGAGGAAAACTGCTAGGTCATGTTATAGGTCCATTTCTAGTGTTCTGAGAAATCTCCAAATTACAGATCACTCTTTCTTTCTTTCCCTCTTTCTCTCTCTCTCTCTCTCTTTCCTTCATTATCACCAGAGTTATCACTGTGGCATTTTTCTAATGAGCTTAATTAGTCAATCCCAGGTTATCCTGGTGGGTGGTCATCAATACAGACAGACCGAGGCCAAGTGGTAGCACACCTATTTAAGCACCTACGTTGCAGTGCAAGGACCCAGATTTAAGCCCCTGGTCCCTAGCTACCAGGGGAAAGCTTTACAAGTGGTGGAGTAGAGCTGCAGTTATCTCTCTGTCTCTTTCCCTCTTTATCTCCCCCACCCTTTTTAATTTCTGCGTGGCTCTGTCTAATAATAATAAAGACAGGCCTGACAGTTATCTAGAAGGGCATGTGTTTCACTTGGGAAATGTCTCTGGTCCTGCAGGGTCCTTCTGTTCCATTCTCACTTCCTCAGAAAGAATAAAGACTAGCTGCTGTGGCCCCCTGAATAATAACACTCCAGAGTTTCATAGTCCAGGATACAGTTAGCAACGGTGATGTCTGGTCCTCATCATTTCATATCAGTATGGACTTAGTTCTCAGCATTGCTTGGGTGAGGCTCAGAAACATAATGTAGAGGAGGTCACTCTTTTTCCTTTCTGGACCCCTCAGATATAAAACACCTTCCTGCTGTCTTCATTCTTCCTTCCTTCCTTCCTTCCTTCCTTCCTTCCTTCCTTCCTTCCTTCCTTCCTTCCTCCCTTTCTCTCTCTCTCTCTCTCTCTTTTTCTCTCTCTCTCTCTCTTTTTACCAGAGCACTGTTCATCTCTGGCTTATGGTGGTACAGGGGATTGAACCTGGGACTTTGGAGCCTCAGGCATGAGAATACACCTTTCTGTCTTCACCTCTTAGCCTCCTCCCTCTTTCCTTGCTTTGCTCCACACACCCAGTTCTGCTGCTTCTCATCAGTCATTCTTGTTTCTTCTTACAATACACACACACACACTCCCTTCATTCTAATCCTTTCTTCCTTAATTTGCTTTCTGCCCATTTACTTTCTTCACATCTCTCCAGCACTTCCTTCTGGAGCTCAGCCAAGTGCCTCATGTTCTGTTCTTGTTCTGGCGTCCTGAGTGCCACTTCATCTCCCTCATGAGACTGGACAGTCCCTGTGAGAAGGGACTGTATCTCCTGCCTTGGGATTCCCCCTCAATACCCTGCACACAAGGTGGTCATCTCAGAAGCCACTCACCTACCTATTATCTAGCGATCCTTCAAGTCTGTGAATTATTTCTCAGACTCCTATTTAAGGCCTCGCTATAATTTCTGCATGAATTTGGCATTTGTCAAGAGCAGTTTTTCTTGCTCATGACATTAGCTCAGGATGACAGGGAAAGTGCAAGAGAGGAAAAAATATGATTCTGAAGATGAATACAATTTCTTGGGCCAATTAACTGAGACTGTTCACATGTTTATTATGTTTAAACTATTGGGTGATTAATCCACTCAGTTTTATAGACAGTTTAATACTCTACCAGCATAAGGAATAAGCCAGTTTATAGAAAAGAAGGGAGAAAGAACCTTGATATATATCAATATCTGATGAATGGGTATGACAAATGAAGATGGGGCATTATAAGAATTCCCATTAATCATGTGGTTCACGGTTTGGGTACAAATAGTCAACTCTCACATGTTGGCGTGTAATTTATCTTTGGAAGTGTAAAGTCTTTGCCGGACTATTGCTTGCTCACCCATGTGCATCTCGGCTGTCCGACCCCAGTCTCTCCCAGTCTGGCACTGCCAACCCTTTCTGACATGTGCTTGTAGAAGTCACAATTGCCAAGGCATACCTCCTTGAGCAACCCCAACTTTTAAAATGGCCTGGTCATTTCTCATTTTCCCTTGTCCCTTTCATTTCATCAGCACAGTCTATGAAGTGTTGCCTAAAATTAAATGAAGATTATTTCCTGAGTGCCCGGGCTGGGCACGGCAGGGGTGGCAAGGTGAGGTCAATGTACAAGAACTAAAACCATTCTGTTTGAAGTGGATCTGTCCCTCTGGATCAGCCCCAGACCCTCTTTGCCTACTGCCTGGAAGGCCTGGCCTATCCCATACCTTTGCTTTAGTCCTTTTGATTTTGCCTTTCTTGCTCTCTGCTTCTCCCACCTTGGTCTTTTGAGGACTTCCCCATACCCACACTCAGACAAAGAATGTGCTCTCCCTACTTCTTTCCTGTGATTGAGCTATATATGCATCTAGTACATATAATTCAAGCAATAGTCAAGGAAGAATTTATAATTTCTAAAAGATGAGTTGCATGCTAACATGTAAGAATTGACTATTTGTACCCACACTGTGAACCATATCATTACTGAGAATTTTTATAATGGCCCCTTCTTTATTTGTCATATATAACCTTCTGGTGTTGTCCACTTTGTCATACCTGTGGTTCAATGATGATATTAATATTTTTATAACTATAACCATACAGTTACTTTTTTTAATTACCATATATTGGGCTGGCAAGATAGCTCACCTAGATAGTGCACAAAATCCAAATTCAGGCCTGGCCTGCATCTCACTGGGGAAAGCTTCAGTGCTGTGGTACCTCTCTCTCCCCAAAACACTACACAGTAGTACCAGGGATTGAGCCTGAGACCTTGGAGCTCCGGGAATGAAAGTCTTTTGCATAACCACTCTCTACCTCCACACCCTATTTCTTTCTATCTAAAAAAAAAAAAAAAAATCAGCCTAGGGGGCCAGGCAGTATCTCAACAGGTTAAGCACACATGTAGTGAAGTGCAGTATGGATCCCAGCTCCCCATCTGCAGCGAGGGTCGATTCACAGGCAGTGAATGAAGCAGGTCTGCAGGTGTCTGTATTTCTCTCCCCTTCTTTGTCTCCCCTCCTCTCTCAATTTCTCTCTGTCCTATCCAACAACGACAGCTATGACAACAATAATAATAATGACAATAACAAGGGTAACAACAAGGGCAACAAAATGGGAAAAATGGCCTCCAGGAGCAGTGGGTTCATAGTGCATGCACTGAGCCCCAGCAACAACCCTGGAGGCAAAGAAAAAAAAGTCAGCCTGGAGTGGTGGAGCTCTGACATCCATAAATAAATAAATTTAGCAGATATTTTAAGAGCCTAGTGAAGAAATTTATATTAGGAAATCAGCTAGAAGAGGAAGCTCATTTCTCCCCTTATTCCTGGAAGTGTCAGTATTTGCAGGGAAGGGCAGTGCTGAGAGGCCCAGCATTGCTGGCTAGAGGCCTCTCCTCATCTTGGTTCCTACTCTGGATAGCTAGGGGGAGGCAGGGGAGGTCTGTCAGGACTCACAGTCACCCCCATGTCTTCTCACTCTTATTTCTTCTTGCCCCAACACCCCCTCCCAACCAAGAGGGAGCCTGTCACTGTAATTAAGCAGTCTGTAATCAACAAAGTCCCATTAAGAAATAATGAGGCCAGTAATGCAGTGGGAGCTATTGATGGGGGATTAGTGAAACTCATGTGGTTTCCTACAACTCCCCCACTTTCTGAGGAAGTGGGGGTGGAGAAACTGTTGACTCAGCTTTCTTAGTACTCTTACCCACCCCACCACCCCACTGCCACCACACACCTGCATCACATGCATTGCGGCAGTTGGATGTGCTGAGTGGGACACCCCATGTGTGTGAGGGGTGTCTGAGTGCCTTGCTGGTAGGTCGTATCACAGTCATCTCTGTCTTCCCATTGTTGCCAAATCTTAGATGCCCAATAACTTCTGATTCCATAAATGCTGGGGGAGGGTGGGCTAGATGCACAAACTGACCATATGGCCCAGGTGTCCTGCTTACTTGTTCAATTTTTTCTCAGCTAGATTGCACCTCCATTAGTATGTTGCATTTGTAGTTGTTACTGACCGAACGGGCTCTTGGCACTGAGAACTAAAGGCTCTTTTTCATGCTCGTCCCTTGTTGAAAGTCACCTCTACAGTAAACTGCCTTTATATGACAACAGGCACTCCTGGACCGACCACAGTGCTCTAACCCCTGTTAAGCTTATTTTGCAGCAGCAGGGACTGAGGTTGGATCTCTAGAAAAACTCAAATCAGAAAGTCCGTGGAGAGATTCCTCCAATACACTTCTCTGAATTTTCCTGAGTCCAAGGGAAACGATGAAAGATGCCAATTGAGGACAAATGCACTAGAGGTTCATGGGATGCATTGTGTGGTCTTCTATGTCAAGAAAGCTTCATGTGTTTTGAGATGCATAGCTTATCCACTCACCTAAGCCTGCTTAAGGTGGATCACATTTAAGAAACTGTAACGACTGCAACTTTTGTAACGTCAGTGATGAGCATGACAGTCTAAAGGACATGTTTTCAAATAGAGATATCCCTAAGCCCACCAAAGCAAAGGCTAATCCATGACTGTTTTGGCAGGAGGTTCTTTTGAAGCCTAGCCTTAATCCCTCCTGTGCTATTATATTTGCCTACATTAATGTGCTGTCTTGTCATTGTTCTTAGCTTACTTTTATTGTGTGTTTGTATGTGTGTGTTCTGCCTTCACAGGTGAATTATTCCTGGGCAGGACCTGCCCAGGAATAATTCCTCTTCAGAGGAATTTTTAATCCCCACCAGAGGTGTCCACGTCAAGGCTATGCCATAGAGCAGAAGCTCAAGGGCAGTGATTAACCAAGCACAGCTGAAATCCCAGAAAACATGACAGTCAGCATCCTGCATCTGAAGACTTTGCTCCGGAGTAAGATACAGTCTAGTCATTTCCTTCTCATGAGACAGGCATTGTCTGAAGGCCTCCATGTGCAATTTTGAGGGAGAATTGACTGGAAAGGCAGCAGAATTTGGGAACCACTTTGTCTTGTATCTGAACCTGAGAGAAGAGGAAAAGACCTAGTGTGTGTGTGTGTGTGTGTGTGTGTGTGTGTGTGTGTGTGTGTGTGTGTGTGTAGTCACCAGGTTTCAACACTGGACCAACTTTACATAGAGAAAGAGAGAGAGAGAGAAAGAGAAAGAGAGACTATATATAGACCCATCTCTCTCTCCAATGCTGTAGGGACCAGGCTCAAAAAGCAAGCTTTTAAGACAACTGTACAAGCTGGAGATAAAGAGCTTTGAGATTCATAATGAAAAGAGGCTTATAGGAGGCTTACTTAGAGCCACTCAACTACCCTACTTTTAACCAGTTCCCATTCCTAACCATTCCCCCCTGTAATTCTGTCTTGGCAAGAACCTCACACTGAGTGTTCTCAAAGTACTTTGTAGACTTTAATTAATTCCGTGGGAAGTAAGGCAAAGCTGAGCCTTATTCTGCCAACAGAGCTGATGCTGGTAGGGGGCAGAGGGATGGTAGGGAGAAGATGGGCAATCTGACCAATTGTACAACTCACTGAAGTCCATGTGTCCAGGAGAAACAGTGTTAAAAACCCCCGAGTCTTGAGACTTGGTAAAACAAATTTTCCCCCCTTAGCCTTCCAGATTCCTAAACAGGTCCTGGACACATCCTACTAACCTACTTTGCTAGGGTGTTGTTGATGAATGCTTATAAAACCCTATCCTAGATGATAGGTTTGGGAGATTGTTAAGAAAAGCATGTCATTAAGTCCCTACTCACCCCCTAGTCGACAAATAGCCCTTGCGTGAAGTGGGTGTTAGCAAGAGCTGGACGGCCTCCACTTTAATGGGATTGACTGAGATTCAACCACAGGAGGGATTTTTTTTTCCAGCAGTGGGGGTGGGGAGAGCCTGGAGCATGTGCTGGTGTTGATGGAAATGGGAAAGGCTGAAAACCGGTGCCACCTGGCCAGGTCAGCCAGCCTAGACCACTGAGCCTCTGAGCGCCAGTGAAGTTGCCAGGGATGTCAGTTTCCTAAAATTAGGAGAAAATTTTTGAAAGTAGTTTCCTTTGCGCCCTCTCTGAGAGGTTCTTCTGTAAGTTTATCACAAGCAAATGGGGTGTTTAGACATTAGGGGCACGGGATAAACCTGGGATTTCTCTGTGCTTCTCTAAAAAGAGTTCCGAGCGTAGGAGCCCTCAAGACAGAAACTTAAATCTCACCCTAGATCCTTCTTTGGCAGCCTGTCTATTTGAATTTGAGTCACTAATTTAACATCTCAAAGCCTTGAATTTCTCATCTACAATGTGGAGCCAGTAATCATACTTAACTCAGACTTGCTGTGAGAGTTAAACAGCAATTCAAGCAAAGCCTTTGTGCAGAACCTGGTGTGTAGTTAGCATGTGTTTCATTTTCGTCATCGTTACCTCACTTTTCTCTCTGTGGTGTGGGCATTTTGGAAATTACCCATGGCCATTTCTTGATTCAATTCTTGTTTTTTCTCCTTGGTCTCTTGGCTGTCTTCTCCCACCCTCAATCAGTAAGAAGTCAGGGAACAATACTGGCAGGTTCTTTTTCATGTCAGGACGGGGCAGGATTAGGAAGGCCAATTGGTTGCTCATAACACAGTTCTACAAACCAGATATGTTGGGCCTGGGTGGTGGCACACCTGGTTGAGCACACATGTTACAATGCACAAGGACCCAGGTTTGAGCCCCATAGTCCCCACCTACAAGGGGAAAGCTTTGTGAGTGATGAAGCTTCCCTATCTCCCCCTACCCTCTTGATTCATGGCTATCTCTATCCAATAAATAAAGATAATAATAAAAGTAAAAAATTAATTTAATTAACATTTAAAAAAAACTAGATATGTCCTCATGAAAACTATCATGTAAATTTGTTGTTGTCACTGGAGTTCGCTACTCTGAGTGGCTATTCCAGACAGAAAGAGACAGAAGTAGAGACAGATATCACAGCACTGACATTTCCCCTAGTTTGGTGGGGGCCAGGCTCAAACCTCACAAAGCTTGTGTATCTCCCAGGTGAGATATCTTGCTGGCCCACAACTATTTTTATGTGGAATCGTTTTATTTTCGTTTTTAAAATACATTATCTGTTTATTTTTAAAGAGAGAGTTTATTTTTAAGGAGAGAGGCCAGAGCACTGCTTATCTTTGAATTATGGTAGGGTTGGGGGGTGGAGTAGATGGTTTTCTTTGCTACACTTTAAGTAGTATTCTCGTAGCAACAAGAATCACAATTAAATGAAGAGGAGCTAGTGTTTGGATGTGAGGCACTTTTCATGTCTAAGGCTAATTGAGTTCTCCCAGCCACCCAATAAAAAAGCTCTTATTATTCCCATTTTAGAAGTTAAACAACGGAAACTCAGAAAGGTTAAATAATTTATTCAATGACAGTCCTCTAGGAATACAGCCTAAATGTGAATGTAGTCTTAACTCCCAAATCTGTACATTTTTCTCCTACATGACTCTCAAAAGAATGTTCTACTTTTGTCAGTGGTCCTTCTGGGTCATTCTATGTGCCTTTCAATTATTCATACAAACTCCAGAAGAACTTGGTCAATCTGCATGACCTTGAGTATTCATTTATTATTTAAAGCTGTACCCTTGTAATTAATATAACACACACACACTCTAGAAGAAATTATTTACATTTCTTCCCACTAGTATGGCCTGTCATGATTCCATCTGTATAAAACTCTATAGAGTTCAAGCTCTCCCATAGGTAGAGAAGTCAGATCAGTGGGTTCCTGGGCTGGGGTGAAGGTGGAAGAAATAACAAAGGGGCAAGAAGTAACATCTGGGAGTGATGGGCATGTTTATTATCTTGAATGTGATGATAGTCTATGAATGTATGTTTATGACAACATTTATGACAATTTTTAAAGGCTGGCTGTATATTAACAGTTGATTAGCATTCTATACAAAGAAGAAGTACAGGTGTATTAAAAGTGAAAAGCACTCTCTCTTTTTCCACAACCTCACTATAAACTCATCTGGGGCAGGAATCACGTTTGGTTTTTTATTCTACATACCTAGAGCAGTAACTGTCTGTTTAGCAGAGGCCAAGCACATTTTCCAAGTGAGTAACTGAACCAGAAGTGTCTTCTGCTAACAGTTCCAGGTACTTGGTGTGAACTTAACAACACTTTTTAAAATTTTTTATTTTACTTTTTATTTATAAAAAAGGAAACATTGACAAAGCCATAGGAGAAGAGGGGTACAACTCCACACAATTCCCACCACCAGAACTCCGTATCCCATCCCCTCCCCTGATAGCTTTCCTATTCTTTAATCATCTGGGAGTATGGACCCAAGATCTTTGTAGGATGCAGAAGGTGGAAGGTCTGGCTTCTGTAATTGCTTCCCTGCTGGACATGGGTGTTGACAGGTCAATGCATACTTCCAGCCTGTCTCTCTCTTTCTGTAGTGGGGCAGGGCTCTGGGGAAGTGGGGCTCCAGGACACATTGGTGGGGTTGTCTGTCTAGGGAAGCCTGGTTGTCATCCTGCCAGCATCTGGAACCTGGTGGCTAAAATGAGAGTTAACATATAGAGCCAAATAAATTGCTGACTAAGCATGAACCTAAAGCCTGGAATAGTGTAGATGAAGAATTGTGGGGTGTCTGTTTTGTAGATAGCTAGTAGGCATATTTTAGTTATATTCCAAAGGGCCCATGACTATACATTTGTTTGTTTGTTTTTTTCCCCTGATATGGAGGTGGATCCTAGTTATTGTTTGGGGAGGTGATGTCATGGTTGGAAAAAGGACCAGAAAGCTGGATCAGGGAAGAGAGTATCTCCCAAATATGGGAAAGGTGTATAAATATTGTTGATTGTAAACCCCATCGATTTGATTTGGTCTGGGGCCCATATTAAGCTTAGGAGCCTATGTGACCTCTGTCGTATGCTTTACATTGGTTTGTTCTAGCCCTCCCCCGCCAAGAGAATTGGATCAGTCCTATTAATTTCGTGGGCCTGCTTGGCCCCGCCCCAAGGAACCCCGGGAGAGGGTTCCTGAGTTCGAGAGTGACAGAGTTCCTGAGTTCGAGAGTTTCAGGGTTACAGAGTAAGAGAGAGTTCCAGTGTGCCAGAATTTCAGAGGGTTCCCCAGTACCAGAGTTCCAGAGTTGGAGAGTTCCCGAGTTCCAGAGTAAGAGAGAGAGAGCTTGCGCCGCCACAAAGAGACAGCAGAGTTCTGTTTGGTGATTAGTTTGTCTTAGTTTATGAATCGTTGTTCCTGAATAAAGAAATACAGCTTCCCTGCCCAGCCGTTGTCTCCGCGTCTCTGTTACCCGCCCGTGAAGCTAAACCGGCCGGCAAGAGCCTTCCGAATTTTAACAACAGACCTCTGCATCCCTGTAGATCTGAGCTCACATTCTGTGGTCATGAGTAGGAACATTCCAAGCTGCCCCAATTTCAGGACCATCTTCCTCAGGTGTAGCATAGAGTATGTTATCCATCCTCCCTTCAGAGAATGTAACATTGTCTACCATTGTTGATCCACACACTTCCCTCACTCACTCCAAAGCTAACTTCATCAAAGCAAAGACTGCAAAAGCTGAATAAGGGCAAGAGACTGGCATACTTTAACAATGACTCTTTAGTCACTATCAGGCCACCCCATCAGCTGGGGCCCTAATTGGGGAGTCCTGAGATTCCCAAACAGACATGATGGGCCTAGACCTTGAATAAATCCCTCTCTCCATTGTTACCGGTCATCTCTATCAGGAACAACACAATAGACCCCTTTATGGGCCCCCATAGGAACAACACTTTTTTAAAAATGTGTTGAGTGACTATGCTACAGTTGTAGGATAATATGCCCCAAAGACATATGCAGATGATACTCTTTTTTCACGTTGACTAGTCAGCCCTGCATGTGCATAATCCTACCTGCCCAGGCTGCTTTTCCATCTGGGTGGGGTGGGGAGGGATATCACAGCACCAGTGCTGCCCCACGTGGTGCCAGGTCTCACACTACACATTCGGCCTACCAGGTGAGCTTTTCTGCTGGCCACCTGCAACTGATAGATGTCCTTTTCCTGTCATCTGAATTAACTGGTGCTTCAGATCTGCTACCATTATGGAGGACCCACCCCATCAGCTGGGGCCCTAATTGGGGAGTCCTGAGATTCCCAAACAGACATGATGGGCCTAGACCTTGAATAAATCCCTCTCTCCATTGTTACCGGTCATCTCTATCAGGAACAACACAATAGACCCCTTTATGGGCCCCCATAGGAACAACACTTTTTTAAAAATGTGTTGAGTGACTATGCTACAGTTGTAGGATAATATGCCCCAAAGACATATGCAGATGATACTCTTTTTTCACGTTGACTAGTCAGCCCTGCATGTGCATAATCCTACCTGCCCAGGCTGCTTTTCCATCTGGGTGGGGTGGGGAGGGATATCACAGCACCAGTGCTGCCCCACGTGGTGCCAGGTCTCACACTACACATTCGGCCTACCAGGTGAGCTTTTCTGCTGGCCACCTGCAACTGATAGATGTCCTTTTCCTGTCATCTGAATTAACTGGTGCTTCAGATCTGCTACCATTATGGAGGAACTCTGCCTTTACCTCCTTCCTATAGTATTGACATAGTTGAGTGTGTATAAATCCTTCTCTTAGATGATGTGGCATCTTTAAAAAATCCTTTCTGGGGGCTGCTGGTGGTGCACCTGGTTGAATACAGACATTACAGTTCACAAGGTCCTGGGTTCAGGCCCCTGGTCCACATCTGCAGCGGGAAAGCTTCCTGAGTGGTGAAGAGGTGCTGCAGTTGTCTCTCTCCTTCTCTGTCTCTCCATTCCTCTTGATTTCTGTCTATCTGTATCCAATAAATAAAATAAAGATATTTTTTAAAGTACCTGATTATTTAAAAAAAAAAAAGTTTCCCTTCTTTATGCCAAGGGTGGAAGGTGGTGGACCGTCTACATGGAACAGTCAGTAGAGAGCTGGAGGGCAACCTGTCCTGAGGGCTTGTGAAGTTTCCTCAACGTGTTGTTGCACGAATTCATTTAATTTTGTTTGGTAGCAGGGAGGGTGTCTGCTTGGGACTTGGAGAAGATGAGAGAAATTTTAATTCAATTGAGAAGGGAGAGGTGAAGAGACAAGGGGCAAACAAAATGATCCTCTGGTTCTCTGAGAGTCTAAATATATCACTAACAGACTGCAAGGCACAAACTAAAAATAAGTATTCCTCCACCCAGCTGTCTGTCTCTGTTTCCATTCCTGTCTTTACTCCTCATCCTTCACCTGGAATTTTTTAAAATTAATTTTGTCATCGTTGTAGAAAACTGTAGCATAACCAGGAACTTTCTTTATAGTGGAAATAAAAAGTCTCAAGAGGTTATGACCAAGATCTTGGAGGAAAGGATCAAAGGTAAAGCTTTGGAAGTTACAAGTCTTCTCCTTGAGGGACAACAGCATTGCAGACCGGCCTTCCTTCCTTCCTTCCTTCTTTCTTTTCCTTTTTCTTTTTATTTCTTCCTTCCTTCCTTTCTTTTTATCTTCCTTTCTTCCTTTCTTTCTTTCTCTCTTTCTTCTTCCAACAGATAGAGGATGACAGACAGAGGAGGAGAGTGACTTCTCCAACACCTGTGAAGCTTCCTCTCTGCCTGGTGCTCTCATGTGGTGGCCAGGGCTTTGAACCTGGGTCCCTGCACATGGTAGAGTGTGCTCTACTGGGTGAGCCATCTCCTACTCCCCTTTTTTGAGTCTTAAGACTAGGTTAGGGGAGTCGGGCGGTAGCGCAGCGGGTTAAGCGCAGGTGGCGCAAAGCACAAGGACCGGCATAAGGATCCCGGTTCGAGCCCCGGCTCCCCACCTGCAGGGGAGTCGCTTCACAGGCGGTGAAGCAGGTCTACAGGTGTCTGTCTTTCTCTCCCCCTCTCTGTCTTCCCCTCCTCTCTCCATTTCTCTCTGTCCTATCCAACAATGACAACAATAGTAACTACAACAATAAAAAAAGGGCAACAAAAGGGAATAAATAAAATAAAAAATAAATATTAAAAAAAAAGAAAAAAAAACTTTAAAAAAAAAAAGACTAGGTTAACTGAAACATTCTGAACTCAGTGTGGCTACCCCAGCAAGGAGGAAGCTTCAGGCAGGAGGAGGCAGAAAGCATGTCCCGAGAGCAGATCAGAGGGAGTGGGCTGAGAAGGAAAGCTCCAGAGGACAGACTGGCTGAGCGGGCTGAGTGACACTCTTGGCTCTCCATAAGCGCACCACCATCAATCTTCAGTTTCTCATCCTGGGCAAGTAAAGGGGCACAAGAGAGGAAGGACAATGCGGTGTAAATTATTACACAGCCTTTGGCTTTCAGAGTTCTGACAGTAAAGGGGATTTATGAAGCATGGGGTTCTAGAAAATGCTCGCACCACCTTTGGGCACACTTCCCAACTACTTGTGTGCTTGTGTGCCTGCATTCCCCAACCCCACCCTGTGTGCTTACACCTGCGTCCCCCATGGGAATAGCACTGTGCAGGGGATTTCACTGTTCTTTCTAGAAATAACCCTCCCTGTCCTGCTTCACGCCGACTCCAGGCTGGATCCAACCACTGATGTAGGTTTCATTCAGATTGACATGGCAGGAGGAGCATCTGTGAGTGGTGAGGAGATGGCAGGCGTCCATGTAAAGATTTTGAATTGACTCTGCTAAAGTCATTGTTCTTGAGGATGGCTGTGAGGGAGCGGTATTTCATGCAGGTTATTAGTCTATTAACTAGATAGAAGAAGGAGTTAAACTTTGATTCATGAGAGACAGCAGCCTTAACAGCAGACTCTGCTGTTGAACAGATGTAAAAGGCTGCCCCTGGAAACATCCACTAAGGAACCAGGACTGGGAGTGCAAAGACCAGACAGATGAAACCCAAGCTAATGTGTATCTGTCTCCTGTCTATTTCCAATTTCCTGGGGGCCTGGGTACAGCCAGGAGCTCTTTGATCTCATGCCCTTGGGTGCTCCACTGAGGAAGCCTGCCATCCTGTCTGGGTTTCTCAGGAACTCACCCAGTCTCGCAAACAAGAACTTCTGAGCCAGCCCCATGGCTGAGTCCTGTCTGGCTTGAAGCAGTCTTTTAGGTAAACCATAGGAGGCAGAGGGGCAGAGTGAGACTTGGACTGGGCTGGTGAGAGGACTCAGCTCTTCTTCCAGCCAGGGTTGGCTCTTAGATGGCCCTACACTGACCATGCCTACTTTTTCCCTTTATTTTCATGTAATGTAGAGAGACAAGAGAATTGCTCAGTTCTGGCTTGTGGTGGTGCTTGGGACTGATTGAACCTGGGACCTCCTAGGTTGTTGATGGTCAGGAAGTTACTTTTGACATTTAAGTTTATTTACTCTCTTAGGGTGGGGGATAGTTAGCATAATGGTTATGCAAAGAGATGCTCTTGTCTGAGGCTCCAAAGTCCCAGTTTCAATCCCCTGTACCACCATAACCAGAGCTGAGCAGTGCTCTCATAAAATAAATAAATAAGTAAATAAATAAATATAAAAACTTTACTCCCTTTGTGCTTGGATAGCAACAGCACTTATGATATGCATGCAGACAAATTTATGTGTTTAAAAGCAATATCAGAGTCATCACTGAATTTTGTGACATGATTTCAATTGTTTGTCTTTATTTGTCATTTATCTGGTTGAGCCATATTCAATTACTGACATATCTGAACTATGTTGGCTCTCAAAAATTACACTTCTGCCTCAACTGAATATTAAGAACCTGCTAAAATAGAGATAATTTTGTAGGGTGGGGGTAGACAGCATAATGGTTATGCAAAGAGACTCTCTTGCCTGAGGCTTCAAAGTCCCCAGGTTCAGTTCCCGCACCACTGTAAATTAGAGCTGATCAATGTTGAGAGAGAGAGAGAGAGAGAGAGAGAGAGAGAATTTTGTATAGTAGTTAAACCTGGAGTCAATCTGTTTTCTTCCAGATCAGATTCACAATCTTGTCTTGAGTAAGTTATAAAGGTTTTTCTATTCCACCACCACCACCATCATCATTTTTTGAGAGCACTGCTGAACTCTGGTTTATGGTGGTACTGGGGATTGAACCTGGGAGCTCAGAGTCTCAGGCATGAGAGTAGTTAATATAACCATTAGGCTGTCTCCCCAGCCCCCCCACACACTTCTTTTTAAAAATTTTTTATTTATAAAAAGGAAACATTGACTAAGCCATAGGATAAGAGGGGTACAACTTCACACAATTCCCACCATCAGAGCTCTGTATCTCGTCCCCTCCCCTGATAGCTTTCCTATTCTTTAACCCTCTGGGAGTATGGACCCAAGGTCCTTGTGGGATGGAGAAGGTTGAAGGTCTGGCTTCTGTATTTGCTTCCCTGCTGAACATGGGCGTTGCCAGGTCAATCCATACTCCTAGCCTGTCTTTTTCCCTATTGGGGAAGGGCTCTGGGGAAGCAGAGCTCCAGGACACTTTGGTGAGGTTGACTGTCCAGGGAAGTCTGGTTGGCATCCTGCTAGCATCTAGAACCTGGTGGTTGAAAGAGAGTTAACGTACAAAGCCAAACAAATTGTTGACCAATCATGGACCTAAAGGCTGGAATAGTGCAGGTGAAGAGTTGGGGAGGCCTCTTTTGTAGATAGCTAGTAGGCATATTTTAGTTATATTCCAAAGGGCCTGTGGTTTTTTGTTTGTTTGTTTTTGTTTTGTTTTGTTTTGTTTTTTTGCCTGAGCCTGAAATCTGATATGCAAGTGGATCCTAATTATTGTCTGGGGAGGTGATGTCATGGCTGGCAGAAGGACCAGAAAGCTGGATCAGGCAAGAGAGTAACTCCCAAATATGGGAAAGATGTGCAAATATTGTTGATTGTAAACCCCATCAATTTGATGTGACCTGGGGCCCATATTCAGCTTAGGAGCCTATGTGACCTCTGCATCCCTGTGATCTGAGCTCACATTGTGTGGTCATAAGTAGGAACGTTCCAAGCTGCCCCAATATCAGGACCCATCTTCCTCAGGTATAGCATAGAGTATATTGTCCAGCCTTCCTTCGGAGGATGGAACATTCTCTACCATTGTTGATCCAAATTGAGGGCAAGGTCCTATGGGGGCCCACAAAGAGGTCTGTTTTGTTGTTCCTGATAGAGATGACCAATAACAATGGAGAGAGGGATTTATTCAAGGTCTAGGCCCATCATGTCTGTTTGGGAATCTCAGGACTCCCCAATTAGGGCCCCAGCTGATGGGGTGGCCTGATAGTGACTAAAGAGTCATCATTAAAGTATGCCAGTCTCTTGCCCTTATTCAGCTTTTGCAGTCCTTGCTTTGATGAAGTTAGCTTTGGAGTGAGTGAGAGAACTGTAATAGGAAGTAGGTGAGGAGGGTATCTAAGTCTAAGTAGACACTATTTCATTATGAACTTTATGCTGACTCACTACAGACTATTGTGTATTTTTGCTTTCAGGTATATATTTTGCTCTAATTTATAGATACATGTGAACATGTACTCTTATCTTACAGGACCTGATTGGTCTATATCTAGGTTTTGGAACTTTGTTAGGATCTGAACCTCCTGGAATGGAATTAGAGAATACCTTGAAAGGAAAGGTCTCACCCAAGTAATGAGGGTGAAGGGTTGACATTCCATGCCTGACATCTCTGGACACAGTCTGAAGTGAAGCATGCTGAGGTGGTACTCGTTGAGTTGATAAGTTTGGGATCGGCGGATACAATATCATTTGGTATGAATTGAGAGAAGCATGCAGGAAAGTGAGCCCCACCCTAGAGGTTCCAGGACTGGGGGAAATATAGGCTCTATAGAGGAAGTGGGAGGTTCCTGCTGTCTTAGGATTTAAGAAAACAATAGATAGTTATTTCTATAATCATATTATTGTGCAATTGAGTTAACTTTGAAATATTCCTTTGTTAGGATTTACTGTGTCATACACAACATCACCATAATTTATGTCCTTTGACATTATTTGTATATAGCTGTGCCACCGGTTGCTTTTGTTCTTCCTAGTCTAAGCTTTTAAGAGAGTCAACATATCAAAGACTGAGTCTATGTATTAAAAAGACTCAGTCTGTGACTTAAAAAGTTTGAGACATTCAATCAATTTTCCCCTCTCATATTAATTAAATAGTGATTGATATGACTACAAATTGATAGGAGTGTACATAAACACCATTCCTACCACCAAAAGACTATGTCCCATCCCATCCTCCCCCCACACCCACCCCCACCCCCACCCCATGAAGCTGAACATCCACTCTCACCCTCAACCCAGGGTTTTTACTTTGGTGCCCTACTCCACCTTACACACTTCTTATGACAATTTGAGTCATATATGAAGTACTCATTAGTGTCCAGCTCAAAACAAGCTCCACATAAATAAATATCAACTATTCATAGATGTAGTAACCGTAACCGTTACCTTACTTAATATTATGAAAAAGTTCAGGCATAGAGAAAGATTGAGGTAACAGGAAAATTAACATCTATGTGCCCACTTCTCAACTTAGAAATAAAAGATTACAGAAGTAATAGGAACCCTTATTATACTGCTGCTGTTCCTCTGTTCTCTATCCTGAATTCAATACTTATCATTAGCTTTAAATTTTGTTATAATTTATTGCATGTATATATGCAATAGGAACTATACACAGTATTGTGTTATATATTACTTAGTTTTGAATGGGGAATGGAGCCTCGTGCATGTGTGATTTCACTACTCCCAATGGCTTTTCTTTTTTTTAGACTTTAAAAAAAAATTTATTATCTTTATGTATTTATTGGATAGAAACAGCCAGAAATCAAGAGGGAAAGGGGGATAGAGACACCTGTAGCACTGCTTCACCACTCGTGAAATTTTCCTCCTGCAGGTGGGGACCGGGGACTTGAACCGGGGTCCTCATACATTGTAACATGTGCACTCAATCAGGTGCGCCACCACCCGGCCCCCCCAGTGACTTTTCTTTTCCTTCTTTCTCTTTCTTTCTTTTGCCACTAGGGTGATCTCTGGGGCTTGGTGCTGGCACTACGGAATCTACCACTCCCAACAGCCTTTTTCTTTCCCCTGCTTTATTTGATAAGACAGAGAGAAACTGAGAGGGATGGGGGAGATAAAGAGAAAGGCACTTGCAGACCTGCTTCACGGCTGGGGAGACAGCATAAAGGTTCAGCAAAAGACTTTGATGTCTGAGGCTCTGACGTCCCAGGTTCAATCCCCAGCACCATCATCAGCTAGGGCTGAGCAGTGCTCTGGTATTAAACAAACAAACAAACAAACAGGTCTGCTTCATGGCTCATGAAATGTCCCTGATGCAGGTGGGGACCAGGGCTTCTAACCCGGGTCCTCGCTCAGGTCTTTGTGCATAATACTGGGTGCTATGTGCATAGTACTGGGTGCTTCACTGCCCAGCCCCCTCCCAGATGCCTTCTTCTAAGATTTATTCATTCAATTATTAGTGGGAAAGAAGGAAAGAGAGATAATCAGAGTGCCTAGGATCTTGACTGCAGAAGTAGACATTCAACAAAAATTGGTGGACTGAGTTAAGTAATGAATTCCCCAAGATTTGGAAATAACCTCAGGGTTCTCCTATAGGGGAACTGCTACATCAGCAATTCACATTCATTACAGTGGAATACTACTCAGCAGTTAAAATGAACAGTTTAGAGCTTCATGTATCCATACAGATAAATGTAAAAATCATAACACTAAACAACAAAGGCAGGCTGAAGGACATGTAAATATGAAAGCACTTACAAAAATTAAGAAACGGGCTGGGCAGTGGCACACTTGGTTTAGTGCATGTGCTCCCATGCGCATTCAAGCCCACCTCCAGGGGGAAGCATCACCAGTGGTGAATCAGTGCTGCAGGTGTCTCTCTCTCTCTCATCCTCTCTAGCTCCCTTCTCTCTAAATTTCTCTCTGTTCTATCAAATAGAGTAAATAAAGTCTAGAAAACTATTTTTTAAATTAAGAAACAGGGAGTCGGGCGGTGGCGCGAAGCGCAAGGACCCGCCTAAGGATCCCGGTTCCAGTCCCCTGCTCCCCACCTGCAGGGGAGTCTCGGTGAAGCAGGTCTGCAGGTGTCTATCTTTCTGTTTCCCTCTCCGTCTTCCCCTCCTCTCTCCATTTCTTTCTGTCCTGTCCAACAACGACGACACAACAACAACAATGATAATAACTACAACAATAAAACAAGGGCCACAAAAAGGAATAAATAAATAAATATTTTAAAAATTAACAAACATAGCTGGAAAGATACCTGAGGAAGTAAGGGCACGTTTCTCGTGCAAGGTACAGGTTTGAGTACCAGTACCTCATGGAAGAGCCATGGTGTCAGAGGAATCTCTGGTGCTGTGGGGCCTCTGCTCTGTTTGTTTCTGTCTGTCTGAAAGAAGAAGTGGGTTGAGTGGTCCAGGAAGTAGCACCATGGGTAGAGGACCCAACTTACAAGTATGAGGTCCTGACTTTGATTTCAAGCACTACATATGGGAACGTAGCAGTGAACAAAGGATGAAAGAGATCTGTGTCTTCAGGGGACTTATGCATTGGATCGACCTTCTCGTGGTGCATCCCGTGAGGACCCATTCATTGGGGAAACTGACGATCCTTCCTAGCGACTGAATCCACGTGGATCCCAGTCACTTTCAAAGCCAGCAACAAGCAGCTCCTGACAGCTTTCAACCTGACGCTGTTGACTGGCTACGGAAGAAGGGCAAACGCTAGAAGAAGAAGAAGGGGACTTATAGAGGATGGAGGGGAAATGGTTAGTAGGCACAGTGAACATATTAAACGCTGTATACCGGAGTCGGGCGGTAACCCAGCGGGTTAAGCGCACGTGGCGCGAAGCGCAAGGGTACACATAAGGATCCCGGTTGGAGCCCCCGACTTCCCACCTGCATGGGCATCGCTTCACAAGTGCTGAAGCAGGTCTGCAGGTGTCTTTCTCTCCCCCTCTCTGTCTTCCCCCATCTCTCCATTTCTCTCTGTCCTATCCAATAACAACAACAATAACAACAATAACTACAACAATAAAACAAATGAAATACAGTGAGTCTGGTGGTAGCACAGCGAGTTAAGCACAAGTGGCGCAAAGGGCAAGGACCTGTGTAAGGTTCCCGGTTCGAGCCCCCAGCTCCCCACCTGCAGGGGAGTCGCTTCACAGGTGGTGAAGCAGGTCTGCAGGTGTCTTTCTCTCCCCCTCTCTATATTCCCCTCCTCTCTCCATTTCTCTCTGTGCTATCTAACATCAGTTACAACAATAACTAACAACAATAAAAAATGACAAGGGCAACAAAAGGGAAAATAAATATAATAATTTAAAAAATTAAAAAAGAAATACAAGGGCAACAAAATGGAAAAATAAATAAATATTTTAAAAATTAAAAATAAATCAATAAAGGCTGCATACTATGTTGGAAATTCTGTGAGGAAAAAAGCAAAATAAAGGGATGAGAAGAGCTGGGATGGCTGACAATGTTAATGGGGTTGTTCCTGAGCTGACATTTGGACAAAGACAGGAAGGAGTTCCAGTGAGCTGTAGCTCTCTGAAGGAATGGAGTTTTCAGGCCAAAGGAATCTTTTAGTGGAAGGTCTAGGACTGTAACAAAAACTATAATGAATATCTGCATGCATTTCTCCTCATGCCCATGAGCTGACTATACATTTGAGAGTGAGCTTGCTGGGTTGTAGCATATACAACTTCAGCAACGCTTGATTTTGCCAAGTTTCTCTCTAGAGAGGTTACGCTGACTTGTGCTCCCACCAGGAGAATAAAAGTTCCAATCATTTCATGTTCTTGCCAGTACTTGGTGTTGGCATGCTTTACGATTTTGCTAATGTGATGGTGTAAAAGGAATTTACTACAGGGGATTTGATACTTACAGAGTTGTTGGAAGGACTGAGGAAACCCAAGTCAGAAAATGCTACTGAACATGTAAGTTGAAAAGCAACCCACCATGGGTCTGAAAGCTGCTGTTCCCCCATCTCTGCTGCCAACACTGCTTATATATTCTCCCAAAGCTTCCTGTAACTTAGCTGGAGTTGTTGCCTATAAGATTCTCGGTCAATTACACGTTCCTTCTTAATCAGTTCCAATTCCCAAAGCTTTATTCCTAGATGAAATATGTTTTTAATATTTTCTGTCTTAATTGGGGTGTTGTAATCTTTACTCACACACTTCGAAGTACTGTGATTCACCCCCAGAGGATCCCCCATGTGTGTTTTTACCATTCAGGACCACCTTTTAAAAAAAACCAAAAAACCAACTTTATTTATTTATTAATGAGAATGAGAGGAGGAGCGAGAGAAAGAGCCAGACATCACACCAGTACATATGCTGCTGGGGGTTGAACTCGGGACCTCATACTTGACAGTTCAGTGCTTATCCATTGCACCACCTCCTGGATCACGTCAGGACAACCTTTTCACTCAAGAAAGTGACTGGAAGACAAAGGGACAGAGGTCACAGCACAGAAGCTTCTGTTGTTAAAATTCGGAAGGCTCTTGCTGGGCGGGCTAGCTTCACGGGCAGGTAACAGAGACGCGGAGACAACGGCTGGGCAGGGAAGCTGTATTTCTTTATTCAGGAACAACGATTCATAAACTAAGACAAACTAATCACCAAACAGAACTCTGGTGTCTCTTTGCGCGGCACAAGCACTCTCTCTTACTCTGGAACTCAGGAACTCAGGAACTCTTCCTCTGCAACTCTCAAACTCTGGCACTCCCCGAACTCTCTCTCCAACTCTCGAACTCTTGGAACTCAGGAACTCTTCCACTGTGGAACTCTCTCTTACTCTGTAACTCTGAAACTCTCGAACTCAGGAACCCTCCAACTGTGGAACTCTCGCGGGGTTCCTTCGGGGCGGGGCCAAGCGGGCCTGCGAAATTAACTGGATTGATCTAATTCTCTTGGCGGGGGAGGGCTAGAACAAACCAATGTAAAGCATACGACAAGCTTCCTCTGGTGTTACCCAGTGGCTTATCTCTTCAGCCCAATGCCCTGCTATCACTGAAATTGTGTGCTCAATGTCTCTTTCTAACTGAAATAATAATAATAATAACCTTAGGGAGCCGGGCGGTAGTGCAGCGGGTTAAGCGCAGGTGGTGCATGGCGCAAATCGCAAGGACTGGTGTAAGGATCCTGGTTTGGGCCCCTGGCTCCCCACCTGCAGGGGAGTCACTTCACAAGTGATGAAGCAGGTGTGCAGGTGTCTAGCTTTTTCTTCCCCTCTCTGTCTTCCCCTCCTCTCTCCATTTCTCTCTGCCCTATACAACAATGACGACATCAATAACTACAACAATAAAACAACAAGGGCAACAAAAGGGAATAAATAAATATTTTTTTAATGTAAAAATAATAATAACCTTACTGGTTTAAACTTCCCCCTCAGTAATGCAAAACCTTCAGTACATTCTAACTTTGATCATATTTCTCTCATTTTATGTTAATTGTGTCAAGTATTATAATACCACCTAGCCTTTGTATCCTCAAATGATTCACCATTGCGTTACTATTTCCATGATCAATGCTTGTTTATATATAACTGTACTCACATCTTTTTCAGTTTCTTTATTCACCAGAACTTCTCTTGCTGGTTCCTTTCTCTCTCTCTCTTTTTCTTTCTGCCTTTCTCTCTCTCTTTCTTGCCACCAGGGCTATCGCTGGGACTCAGTGCCTACATGATGCTCCTGGCTGCCATTTTTCCTTATTTGATAGGACAGAGAGAAATTAAGAGGGGAGGGGTGACAGAGTGAGAAAGACAGAGACACCTGCAATATTAACTTCACTGATTGTGAAGTGTCCCCCCTGCAGGTGGAGAGCAAAAGCTGGAATCTGGGTCCTTCTGCGTGGTATCCTGTGCACTCAAATAGTGTTGTACCACTGCCTGGCCCCCTAATATTTATTTATTTTTTAAAAAATATATTTATTTATGAGTGGCATTCCTTTATGCAAACACTAAGTTAGAAGAAATTGAAATCCAGAAATCAATTCCTTTTACTATAGCAACAAAAACAATAAAATAGCTAGGAGTAAACCTAACCAAAGAAGTGAAAAACTTGTATACTGCAAATTATGAGTCACTGCTCAAGAAAATTGAAAAAGACACAAAGAAGTGGAAAGATATTCCATGTTCATAGGTTGGAAGAATTAACATCATCAAAATTAATATACTACCCAGAGCCATCTACAAATTTAATGCTATCCCCATCAAGATCCCAAGCACATTTTTTAGGAGAATAGAACAAATGCTACAAACATTTATCTGGAACCAGAAAAGACCTAGAATTGCCAAAACAATTTTAAGAAAAAAGAACAGGGGAGTCGGGTTGTAGCGCAGCGGGTTAAGCGCAGGTGGCGCAAAGCACAAGGACCGGCATAAGGATTCTGGTTCGAACCCCGGCTCCCCACCTGCAGGGGAGTCGCTTCACAGGCAGTGAAGCAGGTCTGCAGGTGTCTATCTTTCTCTCTTCCTCTCTGTCTTCCCCTCCTCTCTCCATTTCTCTCTGTCCTATCCAACAATGACGACAACAACAATAATAACTACAACAATAAAACAACAGGGCAACAAAAGGGAATAAATAAATAAAATAAAATATTTTTTAAAAAAAACAGAACAGGAGGCATCACACTCCCAGATCTCAAATTGTATTATAGAGCCATTGTCATCAAAACTGCTTGGTACTGGAACATGAATAGACATACTGACCAATGGAATAGAATTGAGAGCCAGAAGTAAGCCATCACACCTAAACTTTGACATCTAATCTTTGACAAAGGTGCCCAAACTATTAAATGGGGAAAGCAGAGTCTCTTCAACAAATGGTGTTGGAAAAAATGGGTTGAAACACGTAGAAGAATGAAACTGAACTGCTATATTTCACCAAATACAAAAGGAAATTCCAAGTGGATCAAGGACTTGGATGTTAGACCACAAACTATCAGATACTTAAAGGAAAATATTGGCAAAACTCTTTTCAGCATAAATTTTAAAGACATCTTCAATGAAACAAATCCAATTACAAAGAAGACTAAGACAAGCATAAACCCATGGAACTACATCAAATTAAAAAGCTTCTGCACACCTAAAGAAACTACTACCCAAACCAAGAGACCCCTCCGAATGGGAGAAGATCTTTACATGCCATACATCAGACAAGAGGCTAATAACCAGAATATATAAAGAACTTGCAAATCTCAACAACAAATAACCGCATACAAAAATGGGGGGAGGTCATAGACAGAATATTCACCACAGAAGAGATCCAAAAGGCCAAGAAACACATGAAAAAATGTTCCAAGTCTCTGATTGTCAGAGAAATGCAAATAAAGAAAACAATGAGATACCACTTCACTCCTGTGAGAATGTCATACATCAGAAAAGGTAACAGCAGCAAATGTTGGAGAGGTTGTGGGGTCAAAGGAACCCTCCTACACTGCTGGTGGGAATGTCAATTGGTCCAACCTCTGTGGAGAACAGTCTGGAGAACTCTCAGAAGGCTAACAATGGACCTACCCTATGATCCTGCAATTCCTCTCCTGGGGATATATCCTAAGGAACCCAACACACCCATCCAAAAAGATCTGTGTACACATATGTTCTTAGTAGTACAATTTGTAATAGCCAAAACCTGGAAGCAACCCAGGTGTCCAACAACAAATGAGTGGCTGAGCAAGTTTATATATATATATGAATACTACTCAGCTATAAAAAATAGTGACTTCACTGTTTTCAGCCGATCTTGGATGGACCTTGAAAAATTCATGTTAAGTTAAATAAATCAGAAACAGAAGGATGAGTGTGGGATGATCTCACTCTCAGGCAGAAGTTGAAAAACAAGATCAGAAGAGAAAACACAAGTAGAACCTGAACTGGAATTGGCGTATTGCACCAAAGTAAAAGACTGGGGTGGGTGGGTGGATGGGGAGAATACAGGTCCAAGAAGGATAACAGAGTACCTAGTGGGGGTTGTATTGTTATATGGAAAACTGGGAAATGTTATGCATGTACAAACTATTGTATTTACTGTTGAATGTAAAACATTAATTCCCCAATAAAGAAATTAAAAAATATATATCTATTTATTTATGAGAGTCAGGCGGTAGCTTAGTGGGTTAAGCACACGTGGTGCAAAGTGCAGGGACCAGCAGAAGGATTCCAGTTCCAGCCCCCGGCTCCCCACCTGCAGGGGAGTCGCTTCACAGGCGGTGAAGCAGGTCTGCAGGTATCTATCTTTCTTTCCCCTTCTGTCTTCCCCTCCTCTCTCCATTTCTCTCTGTCCTAGCCAACTCGATGACATCAATAACAACAATAATAACTCCAACAATAAAAAACAACAAAGTCAACAAAAGGGAATAAATAAATAAATAAAGAAAAGAAAAAGCAAAAAAATTTTATTTATGTGGTCCGGGAGGTGGCGCAGTGGATAAAGCATCGGACTCTCAGGCATGAGGTCCTGAGTTCAATCCCCGGCAGCACATGTACCAGAGTGATGTCTGGCTCTTTCTCTCTCCTCCTATGTTTCTCATTAATAAATAAATAAAATATTTAAATATATATATATTTATTTATTCCCTTTTGTTGCCCTTGTTGTTATTGTTGTTGATGATGTTGTCATTGTTGGAAAGGACAGAAATAAATGGAGAGAGGAGGGGAAGATAGAGAGGGGGAGAGAAAGATAGACACCTGTAGACCTGCTTCACCACTTGTGAAGTGACTCACTCCCTGCAGGTGGGGAGCCGGGGGGCTCGAACTTGGATCCTTCCACCAGTCCTTGTGCTTTGCACCACATGCGCTTAACCTAATGCGCTACTGCCTGACTCCCTCTTTCTTTCTTTTATTCCTTAAATATAGACAGAGAGCCAGAGGGAGAGAATGTAGAGATCACATCACTGATGCTTCCTTCATCGTGGCGGGAGCAGAGCTTGAGCCTGGGCTGCATGAATGACAAAGCCAAGCACTACCCAAGTGACCTTTTTTTTTTTTTCCTCAAGACCTCAAGCTCAAGAGTCCAGTACCTTACCCACTGTTCTACCTCCCAGGCCCCTGATTCTGGTGAATGCTTAGCCATAATCTCTCTGACTGTTGCCTCCTCAGTTGTCTCTATTCTCTCTCCTCCAGAATTAGTGGCATATGTATGTTGGACCTTCTCATTTTTCAACATGTCTGGTATTCTCTAATATTTTCTCTTTTCTGCCTGATGCTGTCTTCTGACTGATTTCCTCCAAAGAACAAACATATTCCTGATATCATTACTGTAGTGCAATAAAGGAGGACAGAGTTTACAGAATCGGCGAGTATAATATAGTGATTATAGCTGTAGTAGCGGATCCTCCCCTTCTCTTTCTGCACCTTTAATCATCCTGTTCACAGGGGAGCTATAAAAGAGCCTTCCTTACCCTCTGTAAGCGCCATCTTTGCTCTCTCCCATTAACTGATCCAGAAGCAGGTTGTTACCATGCCCTGGGTTCCCAGAGCTGTCTCCTGATCACAACTCTTCTCCTCTCTGCTATAAACAACCACATCCTTTTTATGGTAATCCCTTCCTTGTCTTTTTAAAATGGTTCTGCCACTTAAGGATGCATTCCTAATGATACGGATTACTTTAATCTGTTTTTTGAACTCTATAAAATAATGCTGTATGCAAATCTTTGTGCCCTGACTCAAATAAAAATCTCTCATGGCATCAAGTATCTGTGAGGTTGCTGAGTGATGTGATGTGCACACAGCCCTCACAGGGGTAGAGCAGTACATTTTTAAAGGCAGTTTGGCATCATTTTATTAAACTGAACGTATACATGCCTAAGGACCCACAGAATTCTAGGACTAACCCTAGCCCACAAATGTGTCCATCTGTGTGTGGCTGACCACATACATGACCACATGTTCTTAGAAGCTTTGTTTGTAGCAGCACTAAGTTGGGAAAAAAATGTTTATAGTGGTAGACTTAGATGATAGAGAGTAATATAAATACATATAACTTTATCAGTGAGATTATTGTGTGACCTGCCTGAGGATATATCCCTCCAGAAAGGTTTATTATGTTTCATTCTGCCAGGTTATCAAGTCTGGGATTACTTTTAATATTCACATCTCTACCATGGAATTCTTTTTTTAACGTCTTTTTTTCTTAAATATTTATTTTATTCCCTTTTGTTGCCCTTTTTTTTTTGTTATTGTAGTTATTATTGATATCGTAGCTATTGGATAAGACACAGAGAAATGGAGAGTGGAGGGGAAGACAGAGAGTAGAGAAAGACAGACAACTGCAGACTTGCTTCACCGCTTGCAAAGCAACATACCTGCAGGTGGGGATCCGGGGGCTCGAACCGGGACCCTTAAGCCAGTCGTTGTGCTTTGTGCCACCTACGCTTAACCCGCTGCACTACTGCCAGACTCCCCTCTACCATGGAATTCTAAACTATGCATGTATATAAATATGAACCAAAAACAGGCTTGAAAGGGTTTTAAATTCTCATAGGAGTATGTGCTTTGATGACATGTTAGAATTTTTCCCAGTTCAGAACTCAGATCAAGATAATTAAACTTCTTAGTTCTCTCCTTTTACCAGTGAGCAGATACCTTCTTACTTTTTTCCCTTCTTTCTTTGTTTCTTCCTCCCTCTCTTTCTATTTATTTATTTTTTATAAAACAAGCAGATATTGAGAGAGGGGATATAGAGGGGAAGAGGTTGTCCGGGAGCTGGTGCAGTGGATAAAGCCCTGGACTCACAAGCAAGAGGTCCCAAGTCAATCCCTGGCAGGACTTGTATCAGAATGATGTCTGGTTCTTTCTCTCTCCTCCTATCTTTTTTTCTAAAACTTTTAAATATTTATTTGTTTATTCATTCCCTTTTGTTGCCCTTGTTTTATTATTGTAGTTGTTGTTGTTGTTGGATAGGACAGAGAGAAATGGAGAGAGGAGGGGAAGACAGACAGGGGGAGAGAAAGACAGACACCTGCAGACCTGCTTCACTGCTTGTGAAGCGACTCCCCTGCAGGTGGGGAGCCGGGGCTCGAAGAAGGCTTCCCTATTCTTTATCTCTCTGGGGAGTATGGGCCCACAATCATTATGGGATGCAGAAGGGGGGAGGTTTGGCTTGATTCTTATTCCTTTATATCCATTAGCTCTCTCACCCACAAAAAATTGGGGGAGAGAATGTTGATTGTAGAATTGGAATGGAATACAAATTACCTACTCGATTATATAAAATTGGGACTGGCAAGATAGCTCACCTGAATAGTGCTCCTGCTTTGCCATTAACAAGACTTAGGTTCAAGTCTGACCCTTTATGGATGCTCTGATGCTATGGTTTCTTAACATTTCTGTCTCTATTTCTATGTAGAAGTCAACAGAGAGGTGAAGTTGTGGCAAGCAAACAGACTACTATATGTAGAAGAATCTGATAAAACAATCTAGAAATCATATCCTGGTAACTATAATATTTTAAAAACAAATATGTTGATCTGTGATTAGCCTTAAAAGAAAAGAAGCCCAACCCTTTTGGCTACCAAGATCAGCAGTCACTCTTAAATTTGTGTAAGAAAGTTTCAGGATCCAAATTTTCATTTATCTTCTGATTTCTGGTCATGTTTCAAACTTTTCTTTCTTTGTAGTAAGCTCATCTGTGTGCTAAAACTATTTTACAGGGGCTGAGCAGTGACACACCTGGTAGAATGCACACATTACTAAGTACAGGACCCCAGTTCAAGTCCCTGGTCCCCATCTTCAGGGAGGAAGCTTCACAAGTGGTGAAACAGTGCTGAATATGTCTTTCTCTTTCCCCCTCTGCCTCCCTTTTCCCTCTCAGTTTCTCTCTATCTCCAAACAAACTAAATAAAATATTTTAGGGAGCCACAAGGTGGTGTAGCAGGTTAAGCGCACATGGCGGAAAGCATATGGACCAGCATCAGGATCCCGATTCGAGCCCCCGGCTCCCCACCTGCAGAGGGATCACTTAACAAGCAGTGAAGCAGGTCTGCAGGTGTCTGTCTTTCTCTCCCCCTCTCTGTCTTCCCCTCCTCTCTCCATTTCTCTCTGTCCTATCCAACAACAACAAAAGGGAATAAATATTAAAATAATTTTAAAAACTAAAAAAGTATTTTAAAAGATTAATAATAATGTTTTATACTCTATCCTGCATTTCTAGGTAAATTATAGTGAATCACCTTTCTGAAAAATTTTATTAATGAGAGAGAGTGAACCGCCAGTGCTCCACTCTGGCATATGCAGTGCCAGGGATCAGACTCAGGAACCCACATATGCAAGTCCTGTGCCCTACCATGCACATGCACACACACGCACACACACACATGCACGCACATGCACACACACATGCACGCACACGCACATACACACACACTGCAGCACAGCATTCTTGTTTGTTATAATGCTGGAAACAAAACTCCATCTCCTGAATATGGAAATATTTAGGGGGGCCAGGCAGTGGCTCACTCAGCTAGACACACATAGTACTAAGCACAAGGATCCACACAAGGATCCAGGTTTGAGCCCCTGGCTCCCCACTTACTGGGGGGAGAGAGACACTTCACAAGTGGTGAAGCAGGTCTGCAGGTGTCTCTCTTTCTCTCTCCCTTTCTACCTCCCCTTCCTCTCTCAAATTCTCTCTGTCCTATCCAGTAAAATGGAAAAAAAATGGCCACCAGGAGCAGTGGATTCATAGTTCTGGCACTGAGTCCCAGTGATAACCTTGAAGGTAGATAAAAAGATATTTAGTTATAAAATAACCAGAAATTTTCATTTTGCAAATGAAAAGCTGAAGACTCGAAGGATAAAATCATTTTTTCCAAGTCCACCCTCGTAACAAGAGCTAGAACCAAGTTACACACTGATCCTTGTGTCTCTAAAACACATCTTTACCCTGAGCCACACAGAGGCCACCCTGCTGCTCTCAGGCTCCTGGTACTACACAGATCAGGCGCATGTCTCCACTGACTCCGCTGACAATTTTTTCTGAAGCACAACAGAGAGCTTGAATTCATTTGTACTTCATAAAGATGCCATGACAAAATTTTTGAATATTTTTGAAAATGTACTTCTTGGGTCTGATGAATCGTGCTCACATCACCATGCACAAGGACCTAGGTTCAAGCCTCTCGTCCTCACCCTGGTCCCGCCTGCAGGGTGGAAGCTTCACAAGCAGTGAGGCAGTGCTGCAGGTGTCTCTTTTCTCGCCCTGTCTCCCTCTCCCCTTTCACTTTTCTCTCTATCCCATCAAATAAAAGAAAAAGAAAAATTTTAAAGAATGAACTTCTTGGCTTAGAAGCCATGTTTAAAGCACATCTTATTCATTCCTTTGCCTCCAGACAGAACCACCCTCCGACCATTCATTACTCACAGCCTTTGCTGGGTGGGTGATCAGCTCCCTGGGATCCAAGGTGCTGTAGAAGACAAACTGTAAATCCTTTTAGCCAAACTCTCAGGCTTAGTGAGTCTGACTGACACAGGTTTTCCTCCTAAACCTAGACTAATTCTCTCCTTCTGCATCTTCAGTCACTCCTGTTCACAGGGGACTTACAAAAGAACTCTCCTTGTCCTCCTGAATCCTGTCTTTGCCCTCTCCCCATTACTGACTAACCACAAGCCCCTATGGAATTACGCAGATCCCTTCAGCTTTCCTTCTTGCCTTCTTTTAGGTCTTGATATTTTTTTCTTGGCTGTAACTCCTGGTGAGTTATCTCCCGTTAATGATGCTGACATGCAGGATCCAGATAAAGTCCCATATAAATGCTAAGTAATCACAGCTGGGCTTAGTTATCTTGGTTATTAATAGGTTATCTTGGACTGTTGTGTTATGGGAGCTGCGTGTGTTGACTTTAAGGATGAACTTAATCAATTTTAGACATTGAATGATTGATTTTTGTAGTGAAATATTGTGGCTAGGGCCAGTGTTCTAGGAACCTTAAAACAGCATGCTATTATTTGATGTCCTGTGTGCTTTAACATACACATATATGCAGAGGATTAAAATACACTGAGGAGCTAGCGAACATGCTACAGCACAGGATTTGTATGTCTGAGGCCCCATAAAGGTCCGGTTTCTTTCCTTGGCAGAGCTGAGTGGGGCTTTATTGTTTCTCTCTCCTATGAAAGTAAAATAGATGCATCTTTAAAAAAAAGTACAGGTATTGATATATACACATGTATTTAGAATGTGGCTGCTCCTGGGCCTCTGAGAAAGTCCTCTATACTGAACATTGGGGATGAGGGTGGACAGAGCTCCAGAGAGAAGAGGGTCTGAGCACTAGTTATGGTGGAGATGGGTACATACCCACAGCACAAAGACTGGATCTACTTAAAACACTTAAAATGTTCTAACTATCCAAATAGACAGCAGACGTGATTTTTTTTCACTGATTTGACTAAATCATTCCAGAGTAGATAGACATACGGATACAGCCCTAAACACATATGCAGACATGCAGGCAGAGACAGACAGGCACAGTCCATCATACATTCCTGCTCTCCCCTGAACCCTCCTGTTGTAGCTGGTGGCTATCATTTCATCATCCCAAAATAATTTTTTAGATAGAAATCAAGAGACAGAGACAGAAGAAGAGGCACCAAAGCTGCCTTCAATGCAGTGGGATCTGGCTCAGACCTGGGTTATACACTTGAGAAGGCAGGTGCACTACCCGGATGAGCTAGCTTAGTGTCCTACAACCTGTTTTTTTTCTGTGGTGGCCCTGCACAGTTGGCCAGAGACCACAACATCACCTCAAATTGTGCAGGTCCTGCCTCTTTTCTAAAAGATAGCCAGAGGAAAACTTATCCCCAGTTTTCAACAATTTTGTCACAAGTATCTGTACCTAGAAATTTGTGTTTGTGGAATTGGGCAGTAGCACAGCAGGTTAAGCACAAGTGGCACAAAGCGCAAGGACCAGCATAAGAATCCCGGTTCGAGCCCCCAGCTCCTCACCTGCGGGGGAGTCGCTTCACAGGTGGTGAAGCAGGTCTACAGGTGTCTATCTTTCTCTCTCCCTCTCTGTCTTCCCCTCCTCTCTCCATTTCTCTCTGTCCTATCCAACAATGATGACATCAGTAATAGCAATAATAACTACAACAACAATAAAAACAACAGGGCAACAAAAGGGAATAACTAAACATTTTTTTAAAAATTAAATAAATAAATAAATCTATGTTTGGTTCATCTTATCCTGCAAGCTTTTTAATTCAAATACATAATATCTTCTATGACTTCTGGATAAAGAATTTCTGCTCAGCCAGACACCTGGATTCTTTTTTTTCATGTTTTATTGTTGATTTCATATTAATTTATAAGATTGTAAGATGATGGGAGTATAATTCCATGCAGTTCCCACTGCCAGAGTTCTGTCTCCCATCCTCTCTGTTAGAAACTTCCCTATTGTTTTTCTGTGGTTTTTTGTTTTGTCTGTTTGTTTGTTTGTTTTCCAGAGTACTGCTCAGCTCTGGTTTATGGTGGTGCAGGGGATAAAACCTGGGACTTGGAGCTTCAGGCATGGAGTCTCTTTGCATACCTGTTATGTTATTTACCCCTGCCCGAAACTTCCCTATTATTTATCCCTCTGGGAGTATGGACCAACTTTCTTTATAGGGTGCAGAAGGTTGAAGGTCTGGCTTCTGTAATTGCTTTTCTGCTGAGCATGGATGTTGGCAGATCAATCCATAACCCTTCCCTGTTTCTACCTTTACCTAGTGGGGTAGGGCTCTGGAGAGGTGAGGTTCCAGGAAGCATTGGTGAGGTTGTCTGTCCAGGGAAGTCAGGATGGAGTCACAGTAGCATCTGGAACTTGAAGCCTACATATAGCTATACTCTGCACTGTCATGTCCAAGACACTGTCCAAGATTTTTTCCTACTTGTTGCATTTACTTTATTATTTTTGTGTCAGGGTTTTGTATGTGCTTGATTCCACTGCTCCTGGCAGATTTTTTTTTCTGATATAGATACCTGGTGAGTTAGTTACTGACCCTATTTTATTTTATTTCAGTGGTGCTGGGACCTCGCATATGCTCAGTTCTACACTCCTGGGATGATGTTTCTATGAAATTTCAAATATAAAAATAGAGGAAGATAGAGCAGAGACACCACACCACCCACCACTCCATCATCTATGGAGTTTCCCCTGGGGTCATCAATGATGCTTCCATGTGGTACCAGGACTGGAACCGAGGTCCTCACACCTGATAAGGTGTGCACACCCTGCCCAGTGAGTTACCTGCTGGCCTCTCTTCTCACTTTTGCCTTCTCCCCCATTTAAATCAACTCTCCTCCCCAACTCTGAATTACTCTACCAAGAATTCACTTTCTTATCTGATTCCTCTGACTTCTCCGGCAGTCTCTCCGCCCTTATCTGGTGTTGCTCTTTTGTTTAATTTATTTGTTTGTCTTGTTTTTATTTTTACAATACTGCTCAGCTCAGGCTTATGGTTATGGTAGTGCTAGGAAGTTATGGAAGCTCTGAGCCTCATTATGCTCCCTCCCTAGCCCAACACACCTAAATTTGATTCAGTCTCCTCCTCCTTCTTTATTGATTTAATAAGGATTGACAAGTCCATTAGATAAGAGGGGTATAATTCCCATCACCAGAGCTCTGCATCCCACCCCCTCCATTGGAAGCTTTCCTCTTCTTTATCCCTCTGGGAGCATGGACCCAGGATCAGAAGGTGGAAGGCCTGGCCTTGCCTCTGTAATTATTTCTCAGCTTCTTGTCTTTCCTTCTGGATTCTGAATCCTCTGCATAGAGTAGGTGAAGCTCCCCTAGCAGGGTTTGTCTCAGTTGCTTGTGTTGTTCCCTGCCCTCAGTGCTGGCAAGGCCTACAGTCTGGGATTGGTTAACAGACCAGCTGGAGTAAAAACTCAACCTTCATCTGAGCTCTCACTGAATATATGTTCGGCATCAGCTTGCTGCCTGAGCGGAATTTTCTAGTAGATGGAGGAGTGTCGGAGACCTTGCTCCTTTCTTTTCCTCCCCAAATAGACTAGTATTTCAACCTGACAACTCCTACCCCACCCTCTGGCTATGGAGGACTGAGTGTTTATTTTCCTGATGTTTTTATTCCAAAGTGTTTGGCAGGGTCATGTTGTTCAAGTTGGCCAAGTGACAGCAGCCCCTGACCCTGCTCCTGATCCTGACACATTTTACAGGTATTATTGTGAGAAAATTATAGCTGCCAAAGACCAACCAAAAAAAAACAGAGATTGTGAGAGTTCACCCTGGACCTGTTGTTGCTTCCTGCCTTCTACCTATCCATTTCACTCAGATAAATTAGAGGGGCTCCAGCATTGGAAGTACGACCCAAAGGGGGTGAGTGTCACACTCCTCTCTTTTCACTCCATTACCTCACAGCCTTTTCTGTCAAAATAATAATGACTCATTGTATGGACCCTAAAAGTCTCCTCCTGAACGCCAGGGTATTTCTCTTCAATTGTTGTAAGAATACACATGATGGTAAATACAGCCTACTATATACTTGGGAGAGTGAATTAGGAAACTGGACACAATCCAAAGAAATCGGTCCAAGTGGTAAGCCACGAGGGATAATATGATCTTCAATCCACTCTACATTCTTTCCAAAGACTGGAGTCATTTCCAGAGTGGCATAGCTGTTAACTGTGGACAGGACAGAACCCCGCCTGGCTTACAACAGGGAGCAAGTGTCCGAGTTCAGATTGCGCTCACTTAGACGTCAGTGTTGTCTGTCTGTCTGGTCCACTCTATGCCTGGACCCTTGTTCAGGTTCAGAGGACACTGGTGCCACTCAACAGCATACACACTTAATCAGGCCCATGTAATGCCAAGCAGCTGGGCACGAGCTGGAGGACGATGTCATTTTGTTAGTCCATCCCCTCACTACAATATATCTAAATGTTTGGGAAGAACTCAATTTAGGACTGAAGTTTTCTTACTTTTTTAATATTTATTTATTTGTTTATTTATTCCCTTTTGTTGCCCTTGTTGCTTTATTGTTATAGTTATTATTGATGTCATTATTGTTGGATAGGACAGAGAGGAATGGAGAGGAGAGAGGAAGACAGAGGGGGAGAGAAAGATAGACAGCTGCAGACCTGCTTCACTGTGAAGTGACTCCCCTGCTGGTAAGGAGCCGGGGCCTCTAACCAGGGTCCTTCTGTGGGTCCGTACACTTTGTGCCATGTGCGTTTAACCTGCTGCGCTACCGCCCGACTCCTTTTTTTTTTATTGTTGTAGTTAATGTTGGTGTTGTTATTGATGTTGTCATTGTTAGATAGGACAGAGAGAAATGGAGAGAGGAGGGGAAGACAGAGAGGGGGAGAGACAGATAGGCTGGGGTCTCCAACCGGGATCCTTACAGTGGTTCTTGCACTTTGGGCCACCTGCGTTTAACCGGCTGTGCTACCACCCAACTCCCAGGACTGAAGTTTTCCTTTGTCCTCACATACGCAGTCTTAAGTCCCAGTGGCCATGGGCAAAGTGAGCTGCTTTTGTCTTCTTGGAATTCTCTGTTTGGATAGGCTTTCTCCCCACCTGCCGACCTCCAGGCTGACCTGAGTACCTTGGCACCAGTTATAAAGAAAGATGCCAGTGTCTTAAAAATGTCAGAGTCTGGCAGGCATCCCAACTATGAAGCAGTGGCTGAGATCTCCGTAAGAGAAGATGCAGAATACAAAACAGAACTACTGGAAGGGGTGTTGAAAAGGGCCAGAAAAATAGGGTTTCATTTCCTGAGACTGAGTCTAGTCTTCATATGCAGAGAAGATGATGAAAGAATTTGGGTGAGCCCACTCAAAGCAGCATTTCCTTATTACTTCTGGAGAAAATGTTCCCATGCCAGCTACCTTTAGAAGGGACCAGTTAGGGCTGTTTGTACATGTTCTAGTGATTTGAACAGTGATTCGTAACTTACATTTGGAAATATATCAAAGTGAATAATTCAGAAAATGTGCTTAAAATCATAAACTGTCCAGAACTACATTCTCTGGTCTGTATGTCAGATTAACTAGCTAACTGCCAAAGTTCTATTTCATTTGTTGCTATTTAGTTTTTGTTTGTTTGTTTTCTTTTTTCTTTGTTTTTGTAATTATTGGGGCTTTACCACTCTGGCTTTTTAAAAATGTATCATTAGTGATTTATAAAATTATAAAATAGGGGCCAGCCAGTGGCACACCTGGTTAAGCACACACATTACAGTGCTCAAGGACCCAAGTTCAAGCCCCTGGTCCCTATCTGCAGGGAGAAAGCTTCATGAGTTGTGAAGAGGGCCTCGAACCAGGATCCCTAAGCCAGTCCTGGTGCTTTGTGCTACATGCACTTAACCTGCTGTGCTACCGTCTGGCCCTCTCTTTCCTCTCATCTTTCTAGTAAACACATAAATAAAAATGTTAAAAAAAAAAAAGAAAAAAAACAGAGATTCCTGGTGACAAATGTTTCAGGCTTCTTTGGAATTGGGGTTCAGAGCCCTCTGGTCAACTTCCCCTTCCCCTATCATTTCCTCCCTCTGAAAGTATAGACCAAAATTCTTTTTGGGGTGCAGAAGGAAGAAGGAGTTCTGGCTTTTGTAACTGCTTCTTTACTGGACATAGATGTTGTCGAGTGGATCCATATCCCCACAGGCTAACTTTTTCAGATAGAGGGAAATGGAAGGGAAGAGAGAGAGAGACCTCAACCCTGAAACTTCTAGTGCAGTGGGAGCCAGGCTTAACCCAGGACCAAACATTAAACAAAACAGGGTCACTATCCAAGTGAGGTTTTCAGTCATACTATATGATTATGATTTTATCTATTTATTTAAATTTATTTATTTTTTTGCCACCAGGGTCATTGCTGGGGATGGATGCCTGCTCAATGAAACCACCACTTCTGGTGGCCATTTTTTCCTATTTGTTTTCTTCTTTATTTAATAAGACAGAGAGAAGTTGAGAGGGGGTGGAAGAGATAGAGAGAGGGAGAGAGATACCTGCAGCACTTGCTTCACTGCTCATGAAGCTTTCCCCCTGCAGGTGGAGACCAGGGGCTTGAACCTGAGTCCTTGTATACTATAATGTGTGTGCTTAACTGGGTGCACTACCACCAGCCCCAATTTTCTAATTTTAAATCTAGTACACTAAAATAAAATATTATTTGAGCCAATCCCTACAATCCCTACTCTCTTCTATTTTCTGTTTTTCCTTTTTTTTTTTTGCCTCCAGGGTTATTGCTGGGGCTTGGTGCCTGCACCACAAATCCTCTGCTCATGGAGGCCATTTTTCCTATTTTTGTTGCACTTGTTGTTTTTATTATTGTTGTTATAGCTGTTGTTGGATAAGACAGAGAGAAATCTAGAGAAGAAGGGAAGACAGAGAGGGGGATAGACAGATAGACACCTGTAGACCTGCTTCACCACTTGTGAAGTGACCCCCCTGCAGATGGGGAGCCAGGGGCTCGAACTGGGATCTTTATGCTGGTCCTTGGGCATTCTATCTCCGCTTTGAAATTGTATTTGTGACTTGAAGTTGTTAAAGGATTGTCTGCAACTTTACTTAAGAGTAGGCAGGGGAGTCAGGCAGTAGTGTAACCGGTTAAGCACAGGTGGCACAAAGCGCAAGGACCGGCATAAGAATCCCCACCTGCAGGGGAGTCGCTTCACAGGTGGTGAAGCAGGTCTGCAGGTGTCTTATCTTTCTCTCCCCCTCTCTATCTTCCCCTCCTCTCTCCATTTCTCTCTGTCCTATCCAACAACAACGACATCAATAACAACAACAGTGATAACTACAGCAATAAAACAACAAGGGCAACAAAAGGGAATAAATAAATAAATATTTTTTAAAAAGAGTAGGCAGAAAAGTCTTAGGGTCTTATAGAACTTTCTTTATTTGTATATTTATAAAGACATATTTATTGAATATAAGAGAAAAAGTTTCACATGAGGCAGGAAGAAAGAGTGAGAGAGACGAGCCAGAGAACCACCACTCCAGTACTTGTGGTGCTCTGGTGTGAATGTACAGAGCTCTACCAGTTAAACTATTTCCCCAGACACTCTAGAATTTCAACCCAGGAGCCAAGAAAGACTACCTAATAGCCACTAACATTTATAAGTGGTAGAAGACAAAAGTTAAGCTGCATTTTTTTTGTCTGTTAGAAAGTGTATGTGAACTGCAATCTATGTGGGAATCTAAGGATTCTATGACTGGGGCCCCATATCATGGGCTGGCCTGGTATTGACCGAAAAGGCCATCATTGATTGAGCCAGTCTCTTGCCCTTATCCAGCTTTTGTAGTTCTTTCTCTGACAGTTTAAACTAAAACAAAAGAAAGAAAGAAAGAAAGAAAGAAAGAAAGAAAGAAAGAAAGAAAGAAAGAAGGAAAGAGAAAGGAAGAAAGAATGTGTATGTGGTGAACTAAGGAAGGAGTGGACAGCTAAAATAAACTCCAAATGTACTGTGGCCCAAACGCAATGCATTTCTCCTTCAGTCAGATGCCTTATTCTGGCAAAGCCCAGGGAGATGACTCTTGTTGCTGACAGTTCTCTTCTACACATGATTTTGGGATCTAAACTCTTTCCATCTGTGCCTCCTAATCCCTCAGACCTCAAGGCTGGTATCCAAACAGAGGAAGGGGAAAGAAGGGGGAGGAGGAGGAGGGAGGAGTACAGAAACATCCAATTGTTAAGTTTTGTCCAGGAAATGGCCTATACATTCCATTGATTACAGCTCAGTCACATGACCACATCCTTTCACATCAAACTGCAAAGGAATCTGGGGAATGTAGTCCAGCTGGGGGCCCTGGAAAAGAATTATCAGATTTTTTTTTGGGGGGGGGAGCAGTTGTTATCAGTGACCTAAAAGAGTCACATAGAAAGCCAGTGATTCAAATAATATAGAGACTACATTTATAAGAGGACTTCTTCATTTCAAGGAAAATCAGCTCCTCTAAAACATCCTCCAGATAATGTATGTTGGTGACTAGGGGAGTGAAGATGAACAGAAAGAAGAGGGGCTGGGTGGTGGCACACCTGGGTAAGTGCACAACATCATAATGTACAAGGACCTGGGCTCAGGCCCTCAGTCCCCACTTGGAGAGGGAAATATCACAAGCTGTGAAGCAGGTCTGTAGGTGTCTCTCTGTCTCTCTCCCTCCCTATCTCCATCTTCCCTCTAAATTTTTCTCTGTTGTACCCAATAAAGTAAATAAAAATTTAAAAGAGGGTTAAGTGCACGTGGCACAAAGCGCAAGGACCGGTGTTAAGGATCCCAGTTCAGGCCCTCGGCTCCCCACCTGCAAGGGAGTCACTTCACAAGCGGTGGAGCAGGTCTTCAGGTGTCTGTCTTTCTCTCCCCCTCTCTATCTTCCCCTTCTCTCTCCATTTCTCTCTGTCCTATCCAACAACGAAGACAGAGAGCAATAATAACCACAACAATAAAACAACAAGGGCAACAAAAAGGGAATAAATAAATATTTTTTAAAAAATTAAAAGAGAGAGGAGAGGACTCCTGTGAAAAGACAGGATTAGAAGTGATCACAGTCTGATGGCCATGCAGAGGGACATTGATCTTGTCACATGACTGCTGACCCACCCCCTTGCAGAAGACTAGATCCTTGGCCCGTGGAGTTTGTAGGGCAGATGTGCTGGAGACTTCCAAGTCTTTGGAAGCCTGGAAATGGACAAAGAAAATCTTTTTGCTAAGTCAGGAAGTCAGGAAAACCCAACAAAGGCTAGAGAAGTGTCTGGTCCACTGGCACCTAAAGAAAATGATACTTTATATTAGATGAATTCCACAACTGGAACTCCACTGGTGTGCCTCATCCTGGTGGAGGAGAAGGCACATCTGTCAGGGGTGAGGCCATCACAAGAAGAGCTTGGATTTTTTTAAAAAATTAACTAATTAAAAAATTCCTTCCTTGGAGTTTCTCTTGTGATGGAAACAAACAGCTTGGATGGACCAGTCCCTAAAAGTGAAGTTGTGGGTAACTCGATCCCCACTGTTATATATCTCCTGGGCCTCTAGCTCGCTATTAGAAATAAAAAGCGCCGCTCTTCTCTCCCCCAAATGTCCCGCCCTGCTGCGACATGCACGACCTTATTCAGGAAAGAGAGAAAAGAGAGGGGAGAGAAAGAGGAGACAAGAGAGAAAAAAGAAAAGAAAGAGAGAGGAGAGGAGAGGAGAGAGAGGGAGTGGGGGGAGAGAGAGAGAGAGAGAGGTTTTCCTGGCTCAGTTATAATGGGGTTTTACATTCAACACCCTCTGCCACCCGCTTTTTCCTGAGATGAGCTGGAATTCACCCTGAAAAACAAGATGGGGTGGCGGGCAAGGATGTCTAATCTCAAAGCAAAGAGAAGGCAAAACTTCTTTAAGCAAAAGGAAAGAATTTGGGGAAGGAAGGGGAAGAAATCGTAGGGTTTGGTCCTCCACCCCCACCGCCAACGATGAAAGGACCCGCTCAGTGTGCAGCTCCCCAGGGTACAAAGTCTGAAAAGCCTTTGGTGGGGGGTCTCGCTTGGCTGCCGGGCTTCCTACTCGCCCTCGATCACGAAAGCTGGGTCTGAGATGTGGGGGCTGGAACTGCACCCCCCACCCCGCTGGACATGCGATGCCGGGAGTGGAGAAGGCAGGGCTGCGGGGCCGCTGCCTGGACAGGAGGGCGCCGGGGAGGGAGGGTGTAGGAGAGTGGAGGCCAGCTGGGCTGATGCCCCGACCCAGTACGGGCGCCAACACTTATACAAGTTATAGGATCTTCCAATCTCGCCCATTCGATTTTTCTCTTCCCTTTTCTTTTTACTCTCCCTGCCTCTTAAGTAATTCATTTCCTTCGAAAAGAGGAGAAGGAAGAAAAAAGCAAAGCATGGACCGTCTGGCAGGTGCCACCCGGTCTGGGAGCCGGGGTCCTGAAGGGTGCAGATTTCGTTTGGTTCAAGTCGAGAAAGGAGCGCAGGGGGTCCCCATCCCTGGCTGGAACATGGGGACCGCCGCCTCTGAGCTACGCTTTGGGGGTCCCCCAGGGAAAGCACTCTCTACCTCGGCCTGAGGAAGGTATCCTAGAAGCTGCGCTCCGACCACTAAACCCCGCATCACTTGTGGGGTGTGGCTGGATGGGAAGGGGGCTCGCAGTCCCGCACCCGGCCCCGCGGGGTCTCGGGCCGCCAGCGCGGCGGGAACGCACAGGCAGGCGAGGGGGGGGGCGCTGCAGGGGGCTAACCCCCCAGCTCCAAGCCCCGCACAGACCCTGCCACCCCCAGCCCGCAGCTCCCAGCCCCAACCCCCTCCTGATTTCGGTGGCAAGAAGCTATCCGTTTTCATGGGCTGAATTAGATAGGAAGAATTCTAGTTCTTTGCAGTTCAGAAAATTAAGGATTCCCGCCGGTCTCTAAAATAAGTATCTGGAAAGAAATTGAAGGTCCCCGCTGACCTTTCTCCTTCCCATGCACCGCTTGCATCCCCACAACCCCACAACCTGAGCGTGGCTCGGAGCTGTCTCTGATCCCCGGGCGAGACAGTCCCTTTCTCCGTCTGGAGGAGGTGGACCGAGGCTGGGAGTGAAGAGTGAAGGATTTACACAGAGTGGAGAGTTGGGGGGCGGAGGGGGCCGCCTCCTCACCGCCAGGGGCTGTGTAACTCAAGCAGACCTCGTGCCTCCTGCAGACCTGTGTCCTGTCCGTGCGGGGGGGGGGGGGGGGGGGACCTGCTGTTCCCACCGCCTGCTGCTCTTTCAGGCAGGAGCCGACGGACAGCCCTCGCTCAGCAAAACAGCCTCGGAGGAACCCTCCTCTCGCATCGCTTGGTGTCTGCTGATTTGAGTAATTGGGGGGGGGGGGGGGGAATTCTGATAGCTTGTGGAAATCGCTGCAGAGGAAACAAGGAAAATGTCCCAGGCGGCCATGCAGAGTGTGTGGAGATGCTGAGTTGGGTCCTTTCTGCATTTCTCTGGGTGCAGAGAACCTGCCTTTCTGAACATCGTGTACTAGGAGGGTGTTTACTTCTGTCTGTCCTGGTGAAAGACAAACTAAATGTGGTCACCGTCTGGACCGGTGCTTTGTGTAATCACAAATCAGCTGCTTTGTGTAATCACAAAAACCCACACCCAGGGCTCTCGGGATCTCATTAGCCTGTTCAGCTACATAGATACAAGAGTAGACCGATAGATAGGCAGACAGACAGATAGACAGACCATGGCTTATAACATGGATTTCTTGTTTTTGGCAATGGAAAGTGTATTTTAGTGCAAATAATATTTAGACTCCAGTTTAGTTTTGTTTTCGTCAGTGATTGGAACAGGATAGAAACAGCTGCCTTCACATCATCCTTAAGTAAATGGAATATGTACCAACTGAGTGAATCTGGGGTCCCTCCCCTGCCTTGAAATGGAAGCTTTCAGACTAGCAGCAGGACCTGAGAGGTCTCTGCTGGGCTTGGAGTCTCACAAGTGAGGCCTGAGGGGGGGTCCACCCAGTTCAAGGGGTGGCTCTGGACCTGACACAGACTCTCCTCTAGTGACTGCTCCCAGAAGACAGGTCCCCCACCAGTCATCTTGAAGGGCACAAGGGTCTGGACTGGGCTTTCTTCTTCCCAGGTTAAGGCATAGTTGGAAGATAATGGCTGTGCTTTTCTTTTTTTTTTAATTAAAAAATATTTATTTATTCCCTTTTGTTGCCCTTGTTTTATTGTTGTAGTTATTATTGTAGTTGTGATTGATGTCATTGTTGGATAGGACAAAGAGGAATGGAGAGAGGAAGGGAAGACAGAGAGGGGGAGAGAAAGATAGATACCCACAGACCTGTTTCACCACTTGTGGTGGGGAGCTAGGGCTCGAACCGGGATCCTTCCCCAGTCGTGCCCTTAACCCACTGTGCTACCACCAGTCTCCCAAATTGGCTGTGCTCTTCTTACTGGCAGTGTTTGAGGGAAGAAATTCACCACAATTTGAGACCCTGCCCTTTACTATTTAAAGGACAAAGTTTTCTAAAGCAGGGATTTAACAGAAGACATGTTTTAATACCTTTGAAACATGTATGAGGATGTCTTTATGGGTTCCTGTGATAAACCATGACAGTGCGGTGCCACTCAATGCATATTCTGTGCAGCAAGTGGCAGAGAGACATGGCTACACTGAAATGAATACTAGCACTGGAGTGGTCTGCCTTCCTCACTTGCCCTGTGCCAGCTGAAGGCTACACAGCCTTGCAGGAGTATATTCTCTGAGCTCCTGTGCCCCTGGCCTCCAGCCCTTCCACCCACCTCCCAGCCCACCCCTAGTGTGTGTGTGTGTGTGTGTGTGTGTGTGTGTGTGTGTGTGTGTGTGTGTGTTTTCACACACCAGGGATTCTCCCAACAGTTTTGGAGGAATCTCTGTATGTGTATTTTTTTCATTTTTCATTTCTCAATCCTGAGACCGGGTACAAAAAAGTTTCTTTGTCTATCTGAGAAGTGGAGAGAAGGGAAGGAGAACTGGCTGGTTCTTGGTTCTGGTGGCTGTGGTTCCCATCCATAATCTGTACTAGGCTGAGTCTCTGCATATCCGCATGGGAGCCCATGTAGTGCCCGGCACACCCATTGCCTCCAGGGACCTCACTAGAGTCTGCACCACTCTGGGAAGGGACGCACCCACCTGTGTGTTAGGCGTTGGTACCACAGGTCGCAGGTGCCACAGGGTTCATGGGGGGGTCTGCCGGCGCGTGGGGAGACACAAGTCCTTCTGTCTGCCTGTCCATAGCAGCCATTGATTTTCCTTTATGCCACTTCTGCAAAGCTCGGGCTTCCAGGGGCTTAGTGAAATCAAATACTGAGTAATTGCTAAACTTTAAAAAAAAAAAAAAACCTGCTGTTGAGATGGCTAGAAAGAAAAAATAAAAAAAGCTCTCCAAGTCTTGGAAGCAATCTAGAGAGGGAAAATGAGACAGGAATCCAATGCAGTAGCCAGTTCCAGACAGAGCCCCAGCAGCTGATGGCTATGCAGAGGGTTACTTCCCACACAGGCTCGGGAAGTGACTCCAATCTCCCGAACCTCATACGGGGGAAAGGGCTGTGCAAACACAACTGGCTAGTGCCACTAGCCTGCCAAGTTTAGCAAGATGGCCGCTTGGGTTCTGGCAAGGGCATGCTTCTGCTTAGTGATGGCTGAGGAAGTGGAGATGAGAAGTGCATATGCTGGCTACAGAGAGAGTCTCAGACCTGGTGTCATTATTCTTCCTTGCAAACAGAATTGTAGAAAGCATCTCTGCCTTACTAGTGCCTGAATACCACTTCCACTGAATAGCTGCATCAGAGAGAGAGTATTGGTGTGAGTGGGTTAACAGACTCGTAGGTCCCTGAAATCCGAAACACACCCAGAATGGGTATAAAGACTTATCAACTGTAAATGTTTTAATTAAACATAACTGCTGTCATATTCAGGGCAACTATTCCAAAGGGAACCATTATTTAAGTTTTTTTAAACAAGGATTACCTAATTATGTGGCTATGGATACATATCTAATATTAATATTTATCTAAAGTCCCCTCAGTGCCTAAAAGCATATATATATATATATATATATATATATATATATATATATATATATATATATATATAGTTGCCTAGAGATGATAAGTTTAAAATAGTGAAAGAGAAGTACATTTGTATTACTTTCTTGGAGGGAAATTCATTAAAAAGCCAAGCATTGAAAAGAGAATCGCAAGTGCTTTTTTTCTTTCAAATTTGTCAGTTGTGATGACAAATGTAGGTCCTAGTAGAAAAGGATTTTCCCAAAAAAAATTTTTAAGAGGACTTGCATTCCCCCATGTGGTTTCTCTGCCACCATCACCAGTATCCGCATCCGAAAAATTATATCTCTTCAGATCTTGGTGTTCTGTTCGCCTATCCATGTGCTTATAGGGCTCAGCTGAGGGACAGCAGGCTGCCTCTAGAAAGAGCCCACACTGGTGGAGTCACAGAGTCTCCTGCAACTTCACCTCCTAACTGTGATTCCTCCCACTTCACCCCCACGCCAGCTGCCTTCCCCACCTATACCCGCTTGTAACCAAATGTTTCCACATTCTTTTTAAAAATTATTTAATTTATTTAATATGTTAATAAGAGTATAGATTAACATAGTTCCCACCACCATAGATTCATGTCCCCATGCCTACCCCCCTACAAATGAGCTTAAAAACCTATCCTCTCCCCCCACATACATGGTCTTCTGTAAGCACAACACCACGCACCCATCACAGGGCACACTTTGCAGTGATGCCCCCAGATCCAAGGCTCAACAGTCCTGCTCCCCACAATTGCTGAAGGCCAAGTGTGAGGCACCTGGGATGGTCTCAAAGCATTGAAAGTTATTTCTTCTGGAGTTAAATGTGCTCTGACCATGCAAGTGAGTGCAGATATCTTTAGGGGAAAAGAAAAATGAATGTCGTCTGTCTTCTACTTTTTTCTAATTCCTTGGATTTCTTTAACTTGGTGGATGTACAGTAGTACAACTAACTTGGGAAAAGTTGGTTCTAAATACTCATCAGGACAAGGAAAAGTGGGTGAGAGGGAGGAGGCAGCAAAGGGAAGTCTAGCAGCCTCCCTACCCCCAGGGCATGCTGGGGGTAGTTTCCCTTCAGCCCCTGACACTGCTCCAAATATATCTTTTTATCTCATTCATCTTCACCAATAGCTACCTTGTTTCTAATACCCAAACACACAAGCTCCCTCCTAACTTTTTGCTCCAGAAACCCCAGGCAAGTTTGATTATTTAACAAAGTAGATCACCACCACCACCACCCGTTGAATCTTGGGTCTTTTTTGTTTTTAAGAGTTGGGAAAATTAATCTGTCCTTTTTCTGATGAGGCACCTTTCCAAGGTTCTTTAGTTGCTTGTGTTCAATTCAGTGATTTTCAGATCAGAATATGTTTTTTTTTTTCCTGTTACTTCTGTCTGGTCATGGGGAGAACTAAGCTATGGCCCACATCAAGTGCACGTTTCCCTTCTCTACCTGATGAAATATGCACATTCTCTCCCTCCCAGGTCTGCCTCCGAGGACTTCACCAAATTCCAGTTTCTAGCATTCTGACAGCATTAGGAATGATTCACCCATCAACTAGACTCCGCATATCTCACCACTCTTTGAACTGGTTAAACAGCCCACTTTGACCCAGAAGAATGCTATATAGGGGTCTACAACCTCCCTTTTCCCAACATGAGATGTTATTTTCTACATCCTTGACAAAGGTAACTAGAAAAAAAAAATTAAAACAAGAAAGACATACATTGGTCTGCTTCCTTTCTAGAAGCCCCAAATCTGAACTTTAAAAGATGGAGGAAATGATGAAAAGTGATAAATACCTTTTCCAAGCATTCAGTTTGTTAGCTTTCTGACCAAAAGGGACCTTTGTCAGATCTCTCTGCAAGGAAGCCAAATGCAGCCCCAGCAAGTACTCCTCCACTTCTCACCCACCCCCCTCAGCTCCCTTGTCTAACTTGAAAATGAACTTGGACGTCCCTCTCAGACAGGCCCTAAAACCAGTAGAGATTTTATTTGTCTGTTTCTGAAGGGTTTCCTAATGGGGGGAGATGTTTGGGGGGGAAGGAGATGGGCAGGAGGCCCTCACCCACAGCAGAGAATGGATGGGGGGGGGCAGAGGGAATAAAGGGCTCTGGTGAGGCCAGAGGCGGTGGAGAGACTTTGTTAATTTCTTAACTCTGTTTATTCCCCTAGCCCTTCTTTTGTCAATTGGGGGGGGGGTGCTGTAGTAGGAGGGGGGCAAATGACAGGCTGAGATATTGCTGAAAGAAAAAGGGGACTGTGAGAATTAGAAGGGTTAGGGAAGGGGGTCTGTTAGGAACTTGCAGTTAGGAGGGCTGGGTGGGGAAGCTGAGGAAGAAAGAGGGCTAAGGTTAGGAAGCCATGGAGTTCATCCTGCAAGGGGCTACCTGATGATCTCCCCCAGGAAGCCCAGTGTAGGCTGCCAGATGTGGGCTGTGACAGAGGCCAGGCTAGAGGAGAATCCAGGAGGAGAGCGAAGCAACAGCCTACAGTCCTAACTGTGTGGATCCCCAGACACAGAGAGGAAGTTGGGTGGGACTCCCCAAGCCTTCAGACATGAGTGCAGATGCTGAATTGGCAGCAGGAGCCAGAGAGAGTTATCTGAAGTCTAAGAGGGGAGTGACTGGGGCACCGAGGAAGGCAAGTTTGGGTCTGAGAGCAGGAAACTGCAACTGGGAGCACAGTGGAGAAGGTCAAGGTGGAAGAAGCCAAGATAGTGGCTGCTGTCCAGGAGGTGAGTCCGCAGGCTGGGAGGAAAAGACCTCTGATTCTTCTTTGAGGGTAGGCACAGGGGTTGGTGGAGTTAAAGTAGAGCTGGCTGCTGAGGGACCCAGGGGCCTGGGAGGTGGCACCCACTGCCCCTACAAACTTTTCAGCATCCAGAGAGGTGGAGGAAAAAAACCAAGGAGGCAACTGAACAACCAGAGAGCCCCTATCAGCCACTTGTCTGCAACCCACCAGCACCACTCCTCCAAGAGTGTGGAGGCTTCCCCCCACTCCGACCAACCTCAAGAGTGGTTCCCCTCCTCCTTCCTGCACTGCATTTCTTCTTGTAAGTGGCCCCTCCATCATAAACATCCCTTTACTCCCAACATAGCTCAAGGCCCCTGGCCCCTGTCCTCTGTTCCTGACAGTCTCTTCCATCCTGCATCCTGGACAAGACAGGCCCCCACCCCACCCCAACTCTATGCCTGCTCAGCAAGGCCCCAAGTCTAGGCTAGAATCCAGCCTCCTGGTGATGAGGCTCTTTGTTCTCCTGCGGCCTCAGCCCGCTCCTCTTCTTTAAAAAAAAAAGAAGAAAGAAAAAAAAGAAGGAAAGAAAGAAGGAAAAGTGGAATTTCTCTCATAAAAGGGGGGGGCAGAGCTTTGAGCTCTCTGTATCTGCCTCTCTTTCTTTCTGGAGAATATAGAGGAAATAGATGGGGGCTAATGGAAGGGAGATCAACAGATGCTTAATTTTCAGAGGAGGCATTCTGAGTATTGACTAAAGGCTCTGTTAACTCCCTCTATCCTCCTTCTCCCTAGTCTAGTATTCAAGCAGCCCCCAGCTCTCAAGTGTGTGCACCAAGCTCACACTCTCCCACTGCGAAGGCTACTAACTTCCCCCTCAGACTCAGTCTTCAATTCCACCCCTTGACTTAGACCTCTACCTCTTCCCTTCCCTTCCTAGCACCTTCCTGGTGGAGGTGTTGGGGTGGAGAGGGGAGACGGAAAGGGTGTTTAAGCAGAGAACAAGATAACAAGATGAGAATGTGAGTTGAGTGTGGACACCGAGAGAGAAATAGGCCAGCAGAAATCTGTGTTTGCAGACAGAGGGGGCTGCAGGAGGGAGCTGAGTACCTTCATGAACACATACAACTGCTAGCCGAGTGCATGAGGGCTTGTGCCACAGGAGAGTCCCACACAGCACCCCACACCTACAGGCCATGCAACACACACACACACACACACACACACCAACCACCTATGCCTAGTATCTCCTCTGTGTTGGGTCCTTTCAGAAGAATTTTAGAGGTGAGCTGAGTCAGGAGCTTAGTCTGGAGAGGGCAGGCTGGCTCCTTTAGCATTTGCAAAAACAAAAACAAAAAATAAAACCCCAAGCCTGGGGCAGATTTTTCCCTGCAGAGGGACCCTGTTCTGTGCTCCCTGGATATAATGCAAAGCTTCCTCTCTCTCCTCCAAGTTCCCGCAGCTAGGAGCTCAGCAAGAGACATGGGAATACATTCCTTTTTTCCATTTCGCTTTATTTTCCCAGGATTTCGCCCACAGTCTAGCCCATAATCCCGGCCACCGATGCCGAGGTCTGGGTTCCAAGGCCCAGAAGGTCGTGGGCTGAGATGTGGCCAAGCTGGAGCTGAGCGCAGAGCCCCGTGTTCCAGCTCGCGGCTTGCATGGGCGGGATCGCTTCGGAGATGTAATTACTACGTTTCCAGTAGTGCATATTCTCCTGGAGTGTTTAATTTGGTTTTATTTGTGTCCCAGCGAGATCCACTTTTTTTTTCTTTTCGGGATAGTAGGGAGAAGCGACCATAGGCTTAAAGTTAATTAAGCGACGAGGCTCTCCTCCTTCCCACCGCCGCCGACCCCGCAGGCTCAGCCCGCCGGCTCAGCCGCCCCCCCCCCCCCCCCGTCTCCCTCCCCGCTCAGGGCGTGCCCTGGCCTCCTCTGAGTTGGAGTCGGTGAATTCGGAACCGAGCGAACGAGAACGAGCGGGGAATCACTCAAGGGCTGGAGGACTCACTCTTCTCCAGCGGCTTGCAATATCCTAAGACCCGAGCTTTCCCTCCTAACCTTCCCTCTCCTCCTAAAATTGCTTGGGGGTCGGGGGTGGGGTCTCCGAGGCTGGTTATTCTTGATGAAGGGGTTTTGGTGTCCCTGCCTTCTAGTCGCTAAATTTTGGCCACTGGCGCCCCTAATAAATGGAACTGTAAAATTGCCGGGTTAATTAAATCTATATCTCATTGCAAATATGTATAGTTAATGTCCTTATATAAACCTGGGAAAGAACGTAACATTAATTTTATTTATGACTAAGCCACCCTATACCCAGATCCTTCCCTCCATTAAACAACCCCCCCCCAAGACTGAGGGACCTGGAGGAGGAAGCCTGGTCTAGCACCAGGCACCCCAGGCTGGAGAAGGAGCCCCAGGGATGGGGTGGGCTGCTCTTGCTCTTTGTTTCTCCCTGGGGCCTGCGAAGCCGGGTCCACATAGTGGTTCTCCACTTGGACCTGACCTGACACTTCACAGGAGGGAAGCCAGGGCTTCTGCACCATCTCCAGTCCAGACCCTTGGCTTCCAGCTGGCAGTCCTGCACAACCCACCTGACCACACCAGCCTGACTGCAGGGGGCAGGGTCACAGGGCCCAGTCTAGACTGACCAGCCCAGCCCTCTGTGCCGGCTCTCCTCTTTCTACCTTGACCTTGGATTGGGGAAAATCAGCTTACCAACCAGAGCAGGCTCTTTGCAAGACACCCCCCTTTTCCTGGGGTCTCCTTATCCCCCCCCCCCCATTGCTGCTCTCAAGGCACACTCAAGTTAGCCTGCTTCAAATATTTTGGCACTTTCCTGAAGATCCTTCCCTTCCACTGCCAAGCCGATCAAACTCTAAGGTGGCCCTTCCAGATGAAGAGGATACTGATAAGAATCAGGCATCTCATCCTACCCCCCCCCCCATCCTGTGCTGGCACCCACTAAGCACCACCATTCCCCTAGGGGAAACTGAGGGAGCTGTGGATACAGACCTGGCCCTGGAGGAGTCCGTGGGTCCTGCTTAGATGGGGCAGCTCTGCATGGGCAGGCCAGGTGCAGTGTGGGGCAGGGACACCCCAGCATTTAAGATCCGAGGTACAGGCAGGAAAGCAGGAGACACTGCAGCCCTGACCCCCCCCACACCCCTTCTTCCAATGGAGGCCCAGTACCCAAATGGAACTTGACTGGATTCCACATAGATATTCCCTGGAAAAGGGGCGACTCGGTTCAGCCACTAAACTGGTCACTAGTGGCCCGATGAGCAGGGAGATTGGGAGGGATGAAGAGGGGGAGCTTTTGAAAAACTTGTAAATTGTTGGTGCCCATCCCTCTGGAAAGAAAAACAGGACCATTTTAGAAACAACCCACGCTAGCTACAACGGAGTGACCTAGAGAAAGCTGTAGCAGTTACTGTGGTGTCCAGCTGGGGACTAGGCGACTACCAGTTCCTGAGACTCTGTCCCTCGCTGTGGCTTGATCTAGGCGCCCAGGGGCCGGGGCAGCCGGGCTGGGGCTCCGCTGGGAAGGTCCCGCCTCTGGGGCAGCGCCGCAGGCGCCCCCGCGTTGTGTTCTGCGTATGAGAGCTTCTGAGCTTTCTTAGCCGGAATCATATGCCTACCCTCCAACCCTTCCTTGAAAACCTCTCGGAAGCTTTTTATTTACGTTACACATTGAGATCTCAGTTTCTTCTGCTGCCCTTGCTTCCCTCCTTTTATTTTTCTCCGTTTCTCCCCCCCCCCCACAGATTGCATCTCCTCCCGTCTGTCAGTGTATGTCATTTTTTTTTTGGGGGGGGGGTCGTCGTGCTCCCCTCCCCTCTAGGCTTGAGGGAGATTTTTCTCGCAGCCAGCGCGCATCGCGGCGGGCTCCTTCCAGCCGGGAACCGAGGGGAGCAGCCAGGACCGCGGCGCGCCCCCACCCAGCGCGGCTGCTCCATCCCTTCCCCTCTCCCCGGCTCATTTATTAAGCGGGAGAATCGGTTGCTCCCCCCGCCCCACATCCTAAGCTCGAAGCCTCACTCCTGACACTCGGGCAGCGGGGCGGGAGGGGGGTCACTCTCCACCCTGCGCCTCCGACTCCGAGGAGGCGGCGCCCAGGATCCATCCTCGACTGGCTGGATCCCTTCGCCACAGCCAAATACAGGCCCTCCCTCTTCCCGCCCTTCCCAGGGGCCCGCCTGGGGGGGCGTGACCTTGTCCCTTTAAATCCCCCAGGCTCCGCCCATTTATCACTGCGGCGGCCCAATCAGCAGCGAGTCTCTTCCTCTCCTCCCCGCCCCGCCTGAGGGGTGGGAACCCCGGGAGACCGGACCCCGGAGTCACGTGCGCGGGCAGCGTCACGTGGGCGCAGGGGGGCACGGGGAGGGGGGAAGGCGGATTTCTTAATGAAGTGTCTCCGCATGCGTAGACAGCGGGGGGGGGGGGGGTAGGGAGCCAGGAGCCGAGGAGCGAGGGAGGGAGGGGAGCCCCGGGAGGAGGAGGGGGAGGAGAGGGAGGAGGGGGGAGGGGAGGCAGCGAGGTGTCTCCCCAGATCGCTGCCTCTGGCAAGTGGAGTTTTTAAAAAGCTCGGGCAGATCATGTCATGACGACTTCGCTGCTGCTGCACCCGCGCTGGCCCGAGAGCCTTATGTACGTCTATGAGGACAGCGCGGCCGAGGGCGGCGGCGGCGGCGCGGGCGGAGCGGGGGGCGGCTGCGGCGGAGCGAGCCCCGGCAAGGCCCCCAGCATGGACGGGCTGGGCAGCGGCTGCCCGACCAGCCACTGCCGGGACCTGCTCCCGCACCCCGTGCTGGGCCGCCCGCCCGCACCCCTGGGCGCCCCCCAGGGCTCCGTCTACACGGACATCCCGGCCCCTGAGGCAGCTCGCCAGTGCGCCCCGCCGCCCGCGCCCCCCACCTCGTCCAGCGCCGCCACCCTGGGCTATGGCTACCCCTTCGGCGGCAGCTACTACGGCTGCCGCCTGTCGCACAACGTGAACCTGCAGCAGAAGCCCTGCGCCTACCACCCAGGCGACAAGTACCCGGAGCCGTCGGGCGCGCTGCCCGGCGACGACCTGTCCTCCAGGGCCAAGGAGTTCGCCTTCTACCCCAGCTTCGCCAGCTCCTACCAGGCGATGCCCGGCTACCTGGACGTGTCGGTGGTGCCGGGGATCAGTGGGCACCCGGAGCCGCGCCACGACGCGCTCATCCCCGTCGAAGGCTACCAGCACTGGGCTCTCTCCAACGGCTGGGACAGTCAGGTGTACTGCTCCAAGGAGCAGTCGCAGTCCGCCCACCTCTGGAAGTCTCCCTTCCCAGGTAAGGACGGGGCCCGAGCCCGCCGCCGCCGCCGCCGCCGCCCGCCTGCCCCGGGGCTCCGCGCCCCAGCCACCCCCGCCGTCTGGCCCTGGCGCGCCGGCTCCGCGGGGCCGCGAGGGAGCCGGCCGGGCGAGCCGCTGAGGAATGCGCGGGGGAAATCTGCTCCGACACGTTCTCCGGAGCGGCCCGGCCCGGCCCGGCCGAGGGTGAGGCAATCACAGGCGCCCGAGCGCCGGCCGCCCCGCCGGCTCTGCTCCAGACTGGAGCTCGCCGTCTCCTGCCCTGCCGGCCGGCGCCCCCCCCCCCTACAACCCGCTTAGGGCCGGGAAGGGGAGTGGGGTGGGCCTTGGGTGCCGAGGCCTCCATCCACAGCCAGCAGGACAGACCTACCCGGAAAGGGGGCCAAGTGAGAACCCACACACATTTCCTTGGCTTCGATTTTTTTTTCCAAGCTCGCTCAGAACAAGGTAGTTTTGATTTTTTAATTTGTCTTAATTAGGGTTTAATTTGCAGGGGTCTCCAGACTCACAGGATTCCCCTCTTTGATTTATTTTTAATTTGGCCGCGAAGCTTCTAAATGAGCTTAAAAAAAAAAACTCACAAAGGGGTGTGGAGAGATAGGAGTCTGCATGTCTCTCCCGGGGTATATTCTCTGCCTTCCTGTACACTAAGCTCAGAATCTCCGTGTGTCCCCACTGCCAGCCCTCCCCAGGTGGGGAGAAAGACTGATACCGCTGCAGACCCAGAAAGGACATGGGGGAGGGGAGAGAACTATTCTGGTAGGATTTGGGGAGCAGGCCCTAGTGGGGACCCCAGCCCCCATCTTGCCTGGCTATGTGTGTAGTATATGTGGGGTGGGGGCTCACCTGTGTCCTGTTTCCTTTCCAATTGAGGCTATCTCTGCCCCCAGAGAATTCTTAACCCTTCTCACACCATCACCACCACCACCACCATAACCCAGGTAGGAAAGGCCAGCCCCAGATTTCTCAGAACCACCCGAGGCAGTCTGGATTTCAAGCTATATGGAGAAATCACATTTAGGGTCTGTGAACGCCAAGCTTGAATCTACTCTGACCATAAGCAGAGCTCAGGGGAGAGGACTGACTGACAGGCTCCCTCCCCAGCCCAGGTATTAGGATTGGGGGTAGGGGTGGGGGTTGGGGATAAGCTACAGATTCTGTCTACCCGTAGTACCCAGACACCCCCATCCCCAGCTCCACAAGATGGCTCAGGTACATTTTCACTGGAAAGTATAGACTTGAAGAAGCCCTCCATCCTCTGTGTGGGCCCAAGATTCCTTCTCATCCAGGATCTGAGCAGAGATAGACTGAAAAAAAAAAAAAATCACTGAGTGATGTTAGAAAGTGTAGCCAATGCCATTCCTGTAAAGATCATGAAACTGCTCAGCACACCACAAGGAAATGTCTGGGTGTGAGCCACACTGAGCACCCCATCTCTGGCTTCCAGGAGACTTAAGACTGGTAGAATTTTAGAGCATGGTATTGTGCACTATCCTGTGTTGGCCACAGTATTTTAATTAGAATACAGTATACATTTTGTTATTAGTTGTTGGTGTGAATCACAGAATAATGTGCTTTTAGGGAGCTCTGCAGCTGTGCATTCAAGAGAGATATCCCTTCCATTTCCCATCTCACCCAGGAAGAAAACTCCATAGGAAATGGGGGGTCCCCCCCCCGCAGGAATTTCTGGAGCCGAGGGAGGCAGTAGGTCATGCCAAGGGGCCAGAAGGCAGGGAGCAGACACCCAGCAGGTCCAATGTGGGTGGAGGCACAGGTCTGGGGCAGGTCTGTGGATTTTGTGTGAAGAAATTGAGGAGAGGAAGCTGTTCTGTCATCTGTGCATGCATATGCGGAGCATGGTAGAAATATTTTTTTCAGGACTGAAAAATCTTAAGAACTCTCAGGGAAAACAAAATATTAAAAATAAACTTTTAGATTTCAGCTTCCTAGAGAAAAAAAATAGCTTAATTTTGAAAAGAAAGAAAGAAGCAAGGAAGCCCAGTTGAGATTTACCACACTTGCAAATGACAGCATGGGAATGAATGTTAGTTACTCAGTGTGGGTCAGTGCTCATACAGTGACTGTGTGGACATGGTTTCAGGGCTGATGTGTCTCCATGGGTGCAGAGAGCCAGGCAAGAGGCAGATGAAAAAGAAATTACCTTCAGACACCCTCCATCTTTGTACCCACACAGAGATCTTTTAGAAGTAGTGAGATTTCCCGATAACTCTGTCTATGCAATTGTGGTTTGCTTACCAGCATCTAGGCATAAACACTACTGTCTCTCTTAAGCGCCTCTGGCTCTGAGAAACCTCATGTATGGCAGTCTGGGCTGGTGTGTGAGGTGCAGGCAATTGGTCAGAAAGATTCAGATAATTAGGCCCAAGGTGTGTTGTGGCTTCTTCCTTCCCCCAATTATACGGACCCTGTTTCATTGCTTTTCCGCCCCCCTCATGGTGCATAGTGACATTTTTTACCAAGCAAAGCAGAATTCCAAGACAAGAGTCAGCAGAAATTCCAAGAGAGAATTAGAGCAAAAGCTGTACTGGGGGAGACATAGGGAGAGACACAGGCAGACAGAGACAAAATTCAAGGAAGGAACACAAGAGAGAAAGACACTAGACTCCTTGGACCACACTGGAAGAGTCTGTTAAGAAGTCTTTGGATTTTGATTGAGAAGAGGAACTAGGAGTTGTAATTGTCCTCTTTCAAGAGCAAGTTGGCAGCAGAACCCAGAACCCCCAGGAAGAAGCCAAAGCTTCTGACTTTTACTCTCTTTTCAAAGGTCCCCAAGCATGAAATGGTGTGTGTGTGTGTGTGTGTGTGTGTGTGTGTGTGTGTGTGTGTGTGTGTCAGTCTGTCCGTCCATATGTCCGGGCAGACTGGAGGAAGATTAGGAAAGGTCTAATTGTAGAATGAATAGTCAAGCCCCCCCCACACACACACACACTTACTTAGGCAATATTGACACAACTCTTAAATCAAAGCTTCCAAATATTTCCACATCTGTAGATTCCACCTTCTTCCCAGACGAGACAGACACAGCAGATAACCAAAGGGGACTACTTTGAGAAGCAAGACCCAGTTTGGTCTGGTCCATGATAAAAGGTGGCTAAATTAATTCTTGGCATCCTGTAGAGAGAAATAGCCAAATGTCTATACCAGCTGTCTCCAGTCTTTGGGGTTGTGCTTATGAAGCTTCACTGGAAATTTAGAACTGGGGTTAAGAGAGCTCAAAATGGGGTAGGTAAAGTGTAAGTATTTACAGAAAGTGAGATTTTTAAAAATCAGGAATCTGATAAATTTGTAATTAGTGACTTCAGGACTCTGAACCTACCTTAACCCCACTTGACTCTCCAGGAAAAAGGAGGTGTTTTCAAAGTTGGATTGTACCAGGCACCCTATTTCCATTTCAGAACTTACTGTGTCATTACATTGAGTCAGAAAAGCTGGCCTTAAAATCTGACTCTGTCCCTCTTTTTACCAACTCCAAACCTCAGAGTCCTCATCTTATAAAAAAATGGATTTTAATAAAAATGAGCCTAGAAAAAAATGGTGTGACCATTAAAAAAAACACGCCCAAGCATCACCATTTACCCTTTTTCTTTTACTTTTGTCCCAGAATAATTAATTTACCAAGTCACAGTTACAGCTACAAGAGAAAAAAAAATTGAGAACTGAGAGATTTAAAAAATTCTAGCAAAAATTCTTTTAACTTAAACTATTTTATTAAAAAATTTTCAGATTATTTTTTTACAGCTAACCTATTCCTGCATACGCAGAGAAATGTGGTGAGTTTAACATTTTTCCTGAGAAACTGTATCTACAGACAGACAAAGCAGGCCATTGGAGTTCCCTGTTCCCATATTCTCTTATTTTCTGTCGAATTTGACTGTGGCTATTTTTTTAGACAAGGGTACCGGGGAGCAAGCAGGCCCAAGGAAGTAGTCCCTGCAGGGAAGGTGTTTCATGAGAATAGAGTGAGAACAAACATTTTAGGTAGAGTTTCCTTCTGGGATGTGTTTCTCTTTCCAAAGAGTAATAGGAATGAAAAACCCCAGATATTCAGTCCTAGGTGACTTCTGTCTGAAGTAGTGTCACTGTTATGTTTTTATATCATGCAGAAAACCTACCTAGTTCCATTTTCCCCCTTCAAAGTGATGCTTTTGTCTTTTTATCGATAGAGGAAAGGATGGAGGGGGAGATAAGTACCATACATTATTTTTGAGTTTCCTATGAAATTCTCAGAGCACATAGGAATCAAACTTGTAGCGGGTGTGATGCAAATTTTCTGAGGGTCTAGGGAGAGGAATTCTGCGTGGAGTAGAGGCAGTGCCTTGTAGGAATGGCAAGGATAGTAAAGGGGGTCGAGCAGAATTTGCTTTGTTTTGGTCATCGGACATTTGTGAGGACAGGATACCAAGTTCTTTTTATAGAAGGCAGGTGGACAGCTGGTTTTGAACCCAAGAAGGGTTCTCCTGGTTGCCTTCTCTACTGGGCAGACCCTCAACTTCCAGGCCCCCGAGTCCCTGCAGCTCAGGGCCAGAGCTCCCACCTTGTGTGGTTTGAAGTGACTCACAACTTTGGACTGAATGGATGATTGGCTCAAAGGCAGGTTCTATTCAGCTAGGGCCTTTCTTTCTATCTACTAGTGCTTCACAGATTCCTAGGTTCCTGGGGCTGTGGGCTAACTTACAGCTGAATGTGTCTCTCCCTGACATTGAGGCAGAGCATAAGCTTCCCAGAGGATCTGATCTAACTGCAGGAAAGACGGGCTTTGCAGAGTACCTGCAATACTGAAAGTTCACAAGCCAGGGTGGAATTTGGAGTGAGTTCCCTTCCCAGGGCACAGCAATTCTAACTGGGTTCTGTGTGTGTGGACCCATATTGGAACCTGAGGCAAAAAGGGCAATCAGCAATACTGATTTTGGGCCCTTTTAAATTTTAATCCCTTCCCTGGTATTATTTTTTATTTATTTTGATTTTTTATAATAAGATTGAATTACAGTATTGTTTATCTTGATGACTGTGTTTGGGGCGCCCCCTTCCTTAAATTTTACTGAGGTGGCCTCCCTTCCACATAGCCTTGCTAATAACGACCTGGGCAGAAAGCTGTGCTTACCTCCCTCTCACCTTCTCTCCCCTCCCTCCCCAGACGTGGTTCCCCTTCAGCCTGAGGTGAGCAGCTACCGGCGTGGGCGCAAGAAACGGGTGCCCTACACCAAGGTGCAGCTGAAGGAGCTAGAGAAGGAGTACGCGGCCAGCAAGTTCATCACCAAAGAGAAGCGCCGGCGCATCTCAGCCACTACGAACCTCTCCGAGCGCCAAGTCACCATCTGGTTCCAGAACCGGCGGGTCAAAGAGAAAAAGGTGGTCAGCAAATCGAAAGCACCTCATCTCCACTCCACCTGACCGCCTGCTGCTCCACCAGCGGTTCTGCCCCGTCTATTTATGTCGCTGCTTTGTACCACAATGGAGCCCACAGAAGGACCCTTTGCTGATGCAGACAGATATTTAATATTAACAAGCAAGATGACTCCTGCTGTAGGGAGGCAGAGAGGAATGGAGGTCCCACACCTGACCCCACCCTCAAACCCCACCCCTTTTAGACGGGGCTTACCGGGACTTTGGAAGTGGGGCTAGGTGGGCCTGGTAGCAAGGCTGCCTGTCCTCGCTCCCCTTGCCCGCATCCCTTGCCTGGTCTGAAAGCCTATGGAAAGCAGAGAAGAGCTCAACTATTCCAACCGAAGCAGGGATGGGGGATCCCCATCCACCCCCTTCTTGCTTGAGCAGCTAGAGCCCTGTTGAGGGCTCTGTGGCACTGACAGGGTGCAGGGTCTAGTGGGCAGCAGTGTCCTTCTCCCAGTCCCACCTGCTCCCCACTCCAAAGGTTCTCCTTAGTTAAGCAGTGAGAAGATTTCCCAGTGAAGGTTTTCTGTCTCTGTGTTTTCTGTGTCTCTGTCTCGGGGGACTTTCCAAGTCCCACTAATAGATAGTGGCTAGGGGTCTGGCATTGTGAGTGGAGTGCTGGCGGCTTTCTGGCTTTTGTTCTTCCTTTCCTGTCCCATCAAAAGCTGGAACTGACCAAGGAGCTACCTATCCCCTAGAAACCATTAAACTGAATTTCTCTGGAGCCACCTTTGCCCACTCTCTGCCTCTGCCATTTTGCTCCAGGGTCACCATTCTGAAATCAAAGGACAGAAACTCCAGCCAAGCTGCTAATGTGTCTCTTCTCTCCTCTGTCTTTCTTTGGTGAGGTTGGGGGGAGTCAGACCAGGGGCAGAACATAACTGGGTTTTTTTTCCCCCTAAAGAAAGGGCAAGCCTCTCTTCCAAGGGTCCAGACAGTCCCCAGAATCCCCTTCTCCCTTTCAGCAGTAGCTCAGAAAAGAGGCCTCCCACTTTCACTTTTTCTGAGTGTGCAGAAGAAAGCGGGCTTCTTCTAGGAGGCCAAACTGGGCCCCAATTAGTCAGCTAAGGTCTATCCTGTCTAACGTTTCCCTCCTTTAAGACCAGTTTGGTGCTGGGGACCCCTTACCTCCCTTCCCATGGGCACATTACAAAACAGTGTTCTTTTGAAATGTTCATCAGAAATAGGCTTTTTTAAAAAAATAAAAACAATGTTGTGTATCTGTATATAGTATTGTGATGTCTGAATGACAATGTACTGAATGCAAAAAAAGAAAAAAATCACAAACCTGTTTTTAAAATAAAATCTTTTTTTTTTGCCTTGATTTTATTGCTCAAGATTCCTCCTCAAGCCCCTTCTGTCCACTGCCCCCCCCCCAGCTGGGTAGATTCCAGACCCATATTTTATTCCACTGAAGGGTTTTCAAGTTAGTTATTTGGGTGGGTGATACCTGGGAAGAATATACAACACACACACACACACACTTTTTTTTTTTGATAGGAGGAAAAGTAAAGAGAAATGTATTAATAACATACACCTCCCTTATTCACAGAGACTCAGCAGAGCTGAGTAGGTAATTCACAGGCTTTTCAGACAGCTTCTTTCCTCATGGTGACCAAAACAGATGGGTGTATCTGAGGAAAGGAGAGAGTCTGTGACTTGAAAAGCCAGGAAGCAGGTTAGTGAGAAAAGTATGCAGTTGCTCATTTATATTAGCAGTTGGGGTAGAGATCTGCTTCTGGATGCTGAGGAGGCAGGATCCTGGCTAGAAGTTAGACATTATGGTGGGGCTGGTGGCTGAGATAGTGGTGGGAAACTGACCATAGGTTCCTGGGGTGCTACTCTTCCCAGAGGGTCGCAAATTTCTCCAGCTAGCTCGGGGCTAGGGAGAAAGCCTGCCCTGCAGGTTTAGGCTGGTCGGTATGAGCTCAGCATTTTCCTAGATTTAGATCTAGTTTCCTAGATTGCAGGCTTGCTTCCTTCCCCATCTACCTGTGCAGAGAGCTTGAGCCACTAAGACTCCTTGGGGTCCCCAGTTCACTAAACTAGCCCCACTTTTACTTTTCAGCATCCCTGGGAACCCCAATCTTCCAGGCAATCAGGAACAATCTTGTAGACTCTGCCACTAATTTGTTTTCCTTGTCGCGTCTATCCCTGCCTATCTCCCTATCTGGCTGAGTTAATGAGATCGTTAAGTTGTCAGGTTAAGAGACTTTAACAAAGCAATATAGCCTAAAACAATGTTATCTCAGATTAAATCTTTACTGTAGTAATTTTTATTTATATATGATTTTTTCACTCTCCCAAGACACAGAAAAGGCTGGAGGCATCTCATCGGGTTGGAAATCAAGAGTTCTCCAATCCTCCTCTGCCTGGTGGCTGAAGTTTTCAGAATGTAATTTGAATAATGTTTCTGGGGGTGAGCAGACACATACAGGGGTGTGTGCACACACAGTCTGAGAGACAAGGAGCCCAAGGAAGCTGCCCTGTGTGCTACATCTACTTCTGCGCAGCCTCCACTTCAGTTCTGCCTTCACTACCTCAGAATTGTATGCTGGGTGGGGGCTGAGGGTGGGGAGCTTTGGGGGGCCCAGGAAATCTCCCAAGAATAAAATGTATTCTTAATTCCAGCTCCCTTTCCTCTCCCCCACCCACTCACCACACCAACCTCTCTCCATACCCTCAGACTCCCCTGAGACAGGAAGAGTTTGAGACTACCAGTGTGTATTGGCTAGAAAGGACTTTGGGTGAGCAAGAAACCAGGGATCCTCCCGCCTTGACTTGAGAGTGTTTTTATGTAGGGTGCTGTGGGCACCCTGGAAGTTGCAAACTCAGTGGGGAAAGAGAGGTCTAAAGCTGCCAGAGGGATTCTCCCACTGGTGTGTGAGTGTTTGTGGACACACATACAAGAGACAGACAAAGGAGCAAGGTTGCCTGCTCTGAAGGCCCATTCCAAGGGCCAGAAGAAGGTGATGGGAAAAAGAAGAAGGAACACTGTGTGCAGGCTTTTCAGGGCTGCCGTGTGAGCCAGCAGCCCAGGCAAAGGCTATTGGCCCTTTGAGTCCTCCTCTGCCTCCTGTGCCAGGGTGTTTAGGACCCTCTGGAACACCACATTAAATATGCTTGGGTTGATTTCCCCAAGCTCCCTCTCCCATAAGATGACTGACAGCCCCCACATTACACAGGGTGGGTGTGGGGGCAGGGGTGGGAGCTGGAGCAAGCGCCTTTGTGGAGCATTTTCCCCAGTCTCTCCTGAGTGTAACGTGAGTAAAGGCTGCTGTGGGTCAGCACACATCTCAGGGTGCAGAGTGAGCATTTTATCTCCCTTATTCAATATTATAAACAGCAGTGCTGGCAGTCAGGGAGGTGGCTCCAAGGAATGTAGGGACCCCGGTGGGCACAGGTCCCAGGCTGGCTCCACATCTGCCAGAACTGTACACTGGTGCTCTCTCTCTCTGATTAAGTATATTAATTAATCAATCAATCTTTTCTTTGAAAAGTTGCTTGTTCCCAATTCACTGTTTCGGTGTTTGTGTGAGGATGATGCTGCAATGACAATGCAGGTGCAAGGAGAGAGGAGAGAGCTGAAGGGCCAAGGGCACAGAAGCTCCCCCCAGACACAATCCTTCTCTGGGACTGAAGCTACAATTCCCCCTCACTTCATCTGGAGGACCCTCTCTGATCCCTCTGCACCCCCCCCCAGCACAACACAGCGCAGGGGTGTCCAGATGGGCCAAGGCTTCACAGCACTCTATTTATGAGTGACTCTCTACCAGAGTGTCAGGGAGGGCACAGTTCAGAGCTTGGGGTGTGGGACCCTGCCCCACTGTGTCTCTGTCATCTCTGTCTCTAGGCTTTAAGGCAGCAGGAAGGCCTCCAGCTGGGAGTCCCAGAGCCAGGAACCCACCTGAGGGTGCAGGGCCAGCCACCCTCAGGGGCGCCCTCCATGACTGTCTCCAGACCAAGTGCTGATTCTCAGGCTGGCAGGCAGTAGATGGACTCTGGGACACTCACCACCTCTCAGAAGAGAGAAGCTGGGGACCCTGCAGCAGCCCTCTCTGTTCAGAAAAGAATCCCCACCTCAGAATCCACATGGGTCCCACATGGATGGCCGCCCAGAGCCCCATATCTAAAAACATATTCCTCCAGGACTGGTCCAGGCAGATGTGGATCCAGACCTGTGCTTGCTGGGGAAGACTGAGGGGCCCGGGGGAGCCTGGGGCTTCTGGGAGGAGGAGAAGGAGGGGGCCAGAGCCTTTGCAACCAACCAGGCTCTTCCTCCTTTTAGCCTTGACCGTGACTAGGTCTTTCTGACCTTGACATCACAGGGAACACAAGGAAGGGGGGAGGGTAGAAAGGCCTTGATCTTCCGGTGGTCAAAGAATGGGAGGGCCGCTGGCCCCCCTAGACGCGCCATCCCCCTTCCTGCCAGAGCCCGCCGCCTCTGTATACACAGAGGAGGTGTCGCCTGCAGTCTAGACAGGGCGCTAATAACGCCCATAAAAGGCGGCCTTTCCAGAGTGCTGCGACTGGGCTCTGCACGCCGACCAGGGCCGCTCCCTCTGCCTCTCACACCCCGCCCTCCTCTGATACCTCAACTGAGCCTGCGGGTAGCCTTGGGGAGCCCCCCATGGGTTTCTAGAGACTGAAACCCCCCACCCCGCACCCTCCTGAGCCACGCCTCCAGAGAGGTAAGTGAAGCCCCTCTCTCCCAGCCTGGGGGAGAGGAGTATCCCTCATTCCTCCCCACCAGCCGCGAAGGCCCACTGCCCACCCTACCTCAACCCACCCAGTCGCACCTTGAGACTGGAGGCTTGGATTTGGGAATCGGCTGGGTATAGCTGGGTGGGCCAGACCCCAAACAGATCTCAGCCCCTCAGTGGGGAGCTTGGCCAGGCTGAGGCCCCAATCAAAACACCAGCTGCCAGCCTAACTTGGGGTGCAGGACCACACCGGGGTCCCCAACCCACGCAGGCTGAGGACTCCGGGATACACTGCAGGAGCCAGTGGGTGTGGCGTGTGATGGGAGCGATTGTTTTGAACTCGTCCCCACACCTTTGCTGACAGCCAGTCATTCACCGGGCGGAGGAGATCCTCTGCTGGCGGGAGGGGGGAAATGTCAGCGCTGGGAAGGAGCTCGCCAGCAGGGCGGGAGGAGGGAGACAAGGAGAGGGCCAGCGGTGGAGCGGGTGCTGTCCCCGCGGGTCCCTGCTTCTTCCCCACCTGCTGAATGAGAAAGGGGTAGATGGGGGTGGGGGCAGAGGACCGGCAGAAGCTCTGGAGGAGGTAAGGACGCTGCTCACCTCAGGCTGCCTTTGTGAGCCAGTGAGCTGAGGCCGACCCCCACCCCCACTCCAGGTTTCTCCAAGCTCCTCCTCCCCTTCCTTCTCGTTATGGGAACTGGATAAGAACCCGCAAAAGGAGCACCTGGGGGAGGACACCCCCAGGCTTCTCAAGTCCTGGGCTGGGGAATTGGGAGGCCGGACGGGGTGTTGCAAAGCCGGGAGGAGCTCGTTCAGAGAAGGAAGGCAGGCTGAGCCCCTGAGCTCACCCCCGCCCCCCAGCCTCGTCAGAGCCCCGCTAGTATCCAAGCCTCCCAAGCCCCAGTGGTCCCAGGAAAGCGCCCTCTCCAGCCCTACCTGCCTCCCTTCCTCGCCTCCCCACCCCAGCCCCGCTCCTGCGGGAGCCTGACCTTGCCTCATTTGCATACGCGACAGAACCGCTCTCTGTTGGGGAGGCCGTGACCTTGAACCGCGCGCGGCGGCCTAGCGAGAGCGGCCCAGCGCTGGTGATTCCGCCCTGGGGCCTCGCCCCGTCGCCCCTGTCTTTCTCTCCGGGGGCCCAGCACCAGGCGTTGTAACGAGCTGCCTTCGCCAGCTCGACTGTGCGGGAGACTCCAACCCCGCGCCGAAGCCGCAAGGATGTGGGAAACCCGGAGACGCGGCCAAGGCGACAAGGCTGCACTGGGGCCGCGTCCTGGCCTCGGGCTAAAGAGCAGAGCGGGGCCGAGCCCGCGGTCCCCAGGCCAGAGGCCGGTCACCCCTGCTCACCCCGCGCTGCGATAGTGCAGGAGCTTCGGGCAGACTTGTTACGGGTTTCCTGGTGGGTTGCGAAGTGCCAGCGGCTTGGGCTGCTTAGATGCTGCCTCCCGGAACCCCGCGCTGCAGCTCTCCCGCCCCCAGGCCTGTGCTTTAGCTGCCTTTAGATGGGAAGCCTCGCACCCGAGCCTCCCGCCGGACCCAGGGACCCAGGCTGGGAGCCGCCGCCTGGGGTCTGCGACCTCGTGCCCCAACCAGCAAGGGGCCAACGCTGTGGAGCCTTAAAAGCGACTAGAGCTCCTGGGGTCCCCCGGGGGGCCGGGTCCTCGCTGCCGTGGGTGCATGGCTGGCCTGGAGGAGCTGGACGCCGACGCAAGTGTGCCTGCCGGCTCGGAATCTGCCCGGGAAAAGCGGGGTGGGCTGTAAGCTGGGAAGAGGGGCTTGTGCAGGCGCCCGCGCCTCCGCGTTGAAAAAGCCAGAGACATGTTACTATCTATCTATCTATCTATCTATCTATCTATCTATCTATCTATCTATCTATCTTAATGGGGTCAAATCGGTCTGGGAGAAGCTGCGGTTCTGGCCGAAGGAAACCCTCTCTCTACCCTCATTGCCTGGCGCTGCTTCCTCCACCCCAGGCCGATGCTCTAAGTAGGGTTGGAAGGGCAGTGAACAACAGCTCAGGGACTGAGGTTTTTTTTGTTGTTGTTGGTTTTTTTTTTTTTTTTAATCTGGAAAGAGATGGTGAGAGACTGAGACCTAAATCCTGCATCCCCTTGGCGGAGACTGAAGTCTCTGTGTATGGGGGTGGGGGGAGAAGCTGCTGCCCCACAAGTACTAGTGGTCCTTGGATAAGCTCAGCTTCACATCCCTCATGCCAACAATAGCTGGAGAGCTGGAGGCCTGGAGGCCTGGTGACCTCACCACAGGCGAAATGTTCAGATTTGAAGCAGCAACACTATTCAGGTCACACCTTGTTTAGCTTTATAACACCCTTCCCTTTCATTTGCTTAAAAATAAATGTTCAGTGGAGTTTGTGGATACACGTCATCTCGCACAAGGGGCATAGGCAGGATCTCATCTCGGCGGTGTCAGTCAGCGAGATGCTGTCCCTGCAGCTTGCAGCCCCTCTGTCATTTAGGCACAAAGAGGCCAATCTGGCTGCTCCTCTGCTTGGTGCTGGGTGCCCCATGCTGTAGTTCTGCTTAGAGCCCACCCCCAAGCTGGCATCGCCTTCTCTGTTCTGGCTCTTGGACACACCAGTGGCCCAGGCTCTTGGAGGTGGGAAGAACTTGGCCTGGTTGGGGAAGAGGAAGCAAAGGTGAAGGACCCTCCTGGAGTTCAGAGCTGATGGTTAGCCCCAGGCAGGGCAATGCCCAGGCAGACACTGTTCTGTGAGAGTGCACAGCTCTGGTTGGGGATATGAAATCACCCGGAGAGATATGGAATTCCAAGAATCTACATCTTTCTCTGTGGAGTCCTGCAGAGCAGTGAGAGAAGGAAGGAGAATCTTCCGTTGGGTTTCCGGAGTGCTTTTTGGTTGACTATCAGATATTTTACCTTTGCCGTCTTGGAAAGCTCTCGTGCGCTGTTGGCCTTACTCGATCTATTTAATTTTCTCTAAATCATCTGATATTTTTTCTCATATTAAGATATTCACCGAACAGTTTATCTCGTGTGCATCTTAGAGCTGGGCGCTGAATAAGAGCCTAAGACCATCACATAGAAATCCACAGATTTTTTTTTTTTTTTGTCATCTACTGGTCTCCACTGGGGTGCATCTAGTTTAGAAGGTTTTTGTTTTTGTATTCATATCAGTTTTCTTGGCGGTGTCCTGAGATCAGACTGTTTCCAGTTTCCCAGATGTCAATGAAATTCGCCCATGGCTGGTGATGGGTTTTCAGACTTCTCTTGGAAGGAACCGCCAAGCTTAGCATGATAAATATAATTTTTTAACACCTCCAACAAGACCACCCTCCGGGTATTACCTAATGTCCCAGCCTCCAGCTGGTGTGAATCTGGAGCTTGGGGGTCTTCTCCACCATGCCAACCGGGAGCCCCTCAGCTCAGCTGAGGACCCAGAACCTCTTGCTACTACAAAGATCCCAGCCCTTCTGGCCTCACCCCCCCCACCCCAGCAGTTACTGGGAAGAGTAGCAGCAACCCCCAGATTTTTCCAGAGCAGACAGGTCTACAAAACACTGGTTACCTCCTTCTTCTTCCTCCTCTAACAGTGAGTAGAAGAGGTGTGAGGGGATAGACGATGACCTCCAGCTCTGACCTGACATTGGCGATTCTCCTGGTTTTTCCTGGAGGAGGGAGGCCCAGGGTGTCCCCCGGATTCCTTCAGAAGAAGAGGGGGAGGAAGAGGACTGTGACTCTAGCAGTAGCAGGGCCGGGCGAGCTGGTAGCAGAGAAACCTGTTCTCACCCTACTTCGCCTCTACTGTAAATAAACGCGGAGCCACAGGGCTCATCCGTCTCCTTAAACAGCCAGTAAACTTTATATGACACGATATCTAATAGTAATTTATTGGGGAGATATTGTAAATTCCAACGGTTTTAGTTAATAAAGGAGCTAATTAAAAAGGGACGGGCTGTGCTCAGCCAGCTGTTGGAGAGAAGATAATACATCTGGGGGGGAGTGCTGGGTGCTGAAGCTCCTTGTGTGTGTGTGTGTGTGTGTGTATTTTTTGTATTTTTTCCCCTCTTGCGACCACCTCGCTCTCTGCGTTGGCTTTTATATGAGTAAAACCCTCGAGCGCACGCTGAACCCAGCGAATAAATCTGCCCCCTCGTTTCGCTCCCCCTGCCCCCCCTGCCCCGCGAGATGGAAGTTGGGGTAGGCGCGGGTTGAGGGGGGATTCTGTCCCCACCCATCCCCCCGGCGGGGGCGCCCACGTGAGCCGGGCGGCCAATGGGTGGCGGGCACAGGTTTAACTATGTTTAATGTCAGCTAGCAATAAAGTAGACGCCGCTGGTCGGGCCTCGCGGAAATGGGCGAGCATAATCTCCTGAACCCCGGGTTTGTGGGGCCGCTGGTGAACATCCACACGGGGGACACCTTCTACTTCCCCAACTTCCGCGCGTCGGGGGCGCAGCTGCCCGGGCTGCCGTCGCTGTCCTACCCGCGCCGCGACAACGTGTGCTCGCTGCCCTGGCCGTCGGCGGAGCCGTGCAATGGCTATGCGCAGCCCTACCTGGGCGGCCCGGTGCCGCTCAGCCCCCCGTTCGGCCGCACCTGCGAGCTGGCGCGCGTGGAGGACGCCAAGGGCTACTACCGCGAGCCGTGCGCCGAGGCGGCCGGGGGGCTGAAGCGCGAGGAGCGCGGCCGCGAGGGGGCCCCGGGCGCGGGCTCCGGGGCCGCGCTGCTGCCGCTCGAGCCGTCGGGGCCGCCCGCGCTCGGCTTCAAGTACGACTACGCGGCGGGCGGCGAGGGGGGCGCGGGGCCGGCGCACGACCCGCCCTCCTGCCAGTCTCTCGAGTCCGACTCCAGCTCGTCGCTGCTCAACGAGGGAAACAAGGGCGCCGGCGCGGGGGACCCTGGCGGCCTGGTGTCGCCTCTCAACCCTGGCGGCGCGCTCCCGGCCAGCGGTAAGGCCAGGCGGCGGCAGGGAGTCGGGTGGGGTGGGGTCCCTATAAATATGTAAATGTCCCCATAAAAGAACTGCGGACATTCCCCTTTTCCTATGCCTGAGGCTGGGGCCGGAGAGCTCTGAGTCTTCCCCAGGCGTGTGTGTGTGTGTGTGTGTGTGTGTGTGTGTGTGTGTGTGTGTTATTCCTTGCACCCTTTCTTCTAAGAAAGTCCAGTGGGATGCGGGTCTAACTCTTGCCAGGGTCTTGCTAGCTGACCAGGAGTCCAGTCCTGTGTGTGTGTGTGTGGGGGGGGGTGTCCCAGAAGCGCTTGGGGAAGAGGGCGGGGAAGGAACATGGAAGAGTAGGGAGTGCTAAAGTGGGAAGTGGGCCGGGGAAGTAGAGAGCTAGACTGATAGGCGGTGACGTGGGAATGTGGAGGATGGAGGATGGGAGAGAAAGGAGCTGGAACTAGGCAGTTAGACCTAAGTGAAAGGGGCTGGGGTAAGGCTGGGGACAGGGGTCTGCCTCCTCTCGGTCCTTTGGCCAACCCTGCTGGTTCCTTTCCACCCAGGCGCGCCCTGGTACCCGATCCACAGCCGCTCGCGGAAGAAGCGCAAACCTTACTCCAAGCTGCAGTTGGCGGAGCTGGAGGGCGAGTTTCTGGTGAATGAGTTCATCACACGGCAGCGCCGGAGGGAACTCTCAGACCGCTTGAATCTTAGTGACCAGCAGGTCAAGATTTGGTTTCAGAACCGGAGGATGAAAAAGAAAAGACTTTTGTTGAGGGAGCAAGCTCTCTCCTTCTTTTAGGAGACAAGACCAGGGCACCAGTCCCAGACTGAGCCTGTCTCTGGCAGAAAGCAAGGGGGGCCCTGCCTGGGACACAGGCCCAGCTTAGAATGCTGCCCGCCCTCCCTGTCCGGCAGGCCCTCCCTGGATGTCCTCTTGTCTGTTTTGTCTGTGGTTCCCTTCCACACACCCATTGCAGGCCCTGCCAGGTCCCAGAGAGAAAGGAAGAGCCCATCCTGGGAGAGAGGAAAGCCCACAGTTCAGGTGGGGATAAGGGGCAGGGAGCAGAGAGTGCTGAGAGGCTGGGAAGCTGTGGGTTTTAGGTGGGAGGAGGCCTAGGCCTGTGACAGCATCTAGAGGGGATACCACCTAAGGTGGAGCCCCTCCTGTCACTTTCCTTCCAAGATCTGAAGTCTGTCTGTCTCCAAAAGAGTGAGAGGTGAGAGTGGAGGCCATGGGACAGGGCTCCCCAGATGGTAAGAAGCTGAGACAGTGAAGGAGGTGGGGGTGGTTAGGAGCATGTGTGATTTGGGAGAATGCATTTTGGCCAAGTCCCCTGGGCGCTGAGTTCTAGGGAACTCAGAATGGGCAGAGGAATGGATGTTGGGCCAACCAGGCTGATGACAAGGTGGTCTTTAGCCTTCTGGTCCCCAGTTCTCCCCCAATTCCCCTGTGCACCCATATCCATATAGGTGTGCTGCCATCACTCCTTCCGCCTCTAGGCAGCTGCTGGCAGGGAACCCCCACCCCCACCCCCACCCCAGAGCTGAGTGGAGACAGCCTACTATTCAGTATGCACTCCAGGCACCCCCACCTGGCCCTACCTGGAAGCTCTAGGGTCTGTGAAAGGAGTTTCAGAATGTGAAACTGGCCTAGAGAGTTTCTGGCAGCTGCTGCAGTGGCTGCTGATTCTCCCTTCCCCTCTGGCGTTCATGGTCATGGCTGGAGGCTGTACTGATGTAATTTATGGGAATTCACCTCTGAAGGGGCTTCTGGCCTCAGAGGCTCCCCACACAGCCTAGGTTTCCCAGGCTGGTGACAATGAAGGAGGGGGATGCTGCAGCCCCCCCATCTTACTCCTTTCTTTCTTTTACTCACACCCCCAATCCACAACCCCCCCCCCAATATCTCCTTTTGTTTTGAGATCCTCTGCCTCCCAAGCTGGTGAGCCACTGAGTTAGAGGACCAGAGTAGAGGGAGGCTCTCAGCCCCAGAACCCGGTGAAGAGCAGAGAGTGGCTGCTCCATCCCAGGGCCTTTGATTCCTGGTTCTCTTGGAAAGTAGTAGCCCCAACCCACAGATAGACCACCAGGCTGCCTCAGGAGCCACCTTCCTTCACTCCCCTTTCTTCTATCCCCTCCAGTCTCCCATCTGCTGGCCCACCCTGGCCCTGGCCCTGGCTGGGGGCTAGAAGACAAGAAGTAGGGTGCTGATGGGAGTGAAGACTAATCTGGACAGTGTAGAGCTGGCCTGTTGGTGGCTTGGAGTTGGAGTTGTTCTCACCTGGGGAGCATCTCCCCTAGCATACCCTCCAGAAACAGTCTCTAACTCACCCACTCCAGCACATGCTTCAAGCCCCTGTACAGGATTGTGCAGAGAAGGGGGGCAAACACATAGGTGAGCCTACACAGCACTGTGCCCACTTGTTCTCCCATTGCAGCCCACTCTCCTTTAAGCTGGCAGTCCCCCCCCCATACAGCCCTGCAGAGTGACTGTACAATCACACTCCCCCACTTCCCCTGGACTCCTGACACCCGACACTTCCCTATTCACCTCAGCTTGGTAGAAACCACAATGATTCTAGTTGCCTGCACTCCCTTTCTTTGCCTGGTGAGCCAGAGAGGCCTCCCCCCACCACTGCCCTTTGGGGAGCCCCCCCTCTCAGCCCCTTTTGTGACTTTGGGTGCTTAATTGGAGTTCTCCTACTCTAGCCCCCCCCACACACACACACACAGCCTGCTAGAGAAGAAAGACCAGAAAATGCCAACAGGGGCGGAAGGGTGAGGGGACAAAGATATGCAATATTCTCTTCCTGTTGCTTTAAACTTGACTTGTGTGAACTTCTCTGTCAATCTGTGTCCTATTCTCTGTGTGCTGCTAGAACCCAGTGTAGTCCCTGTGGGGTGGGGGGGCACCCTCCCCAACTCTCCAGTGTGCCCTCCTGTGCAAACGTCTGTCTCTAGCACGTTCTCCCATTGTATAGTTCACATACAGAGTTGCCTCATCATATTAATATCAATAATAATATTAAACCATGACTGGGTGATGATGTGTGTTTTTTTTTTTTTAGGAAAATGTCAAAACTCATACCTCCCCCTCCCCAGCATGGTCTCTTCTGCCAGAAATACACAGGCTCACCAGCCCTCTAGCTCTTCTCTTACTTGATATTCTCTAGCATAGGTGGATAATAAAGATAACAGATGCCTGTTGGTAGAGAAAGAGCAGTCAGGGCCACAAGAGGTAGAGGAACAGCCAAGAGAGCTGGTACTGCGCTGTCTCCAGTTCCAAACAATTACTAGCCAATAGAAAATTGGGAGAAGGTAGATTAGAGGGAAGGAGAGAGAGAGCTGAAGATTTCAGTCCTTGAGCATTAAAAAAAAAAAAAAGTACAGTGTGGGCAGCACCAAAGAGGTTAAGAGCAGCCTGGGGGAGGGGAGAGGTCTGAGGTGCAGGAACTCCACAAGCTAAGCTGGGGCTAGAGTTTAAGAAGATTGGAGCTAGGATGGGAGAGTGTCCCTGGATGAGGCTAGGCACTGGAGGGTCCACTCTTCTATTCCATCACCCTAACCCATGGCATCACTCTGAGAGCACATCCAGTGCATTGTGTGTAGCAGGGCAGAGGGCTAGAGACCTCCTGTAGCTGGTGAAGTAGGATCCATTGATGATAGAACACTGGGAGTCCCAGGTGCTTGTACCTCCACCCTGTCCTTCCAAATGGGGCACCCCTTCTTGGCCTCCAAGCTTGTGCCTCTGGTTCCTGGGTTTCAATCATGGAGTACACCCCCATCCCATTTCCAATCTACTCCCTGAATAAGAAAGACCCCACTGAGCCCAACCTTAGAGCCCAACCTTAGAGCCAGACTTCCTACTCTCCCTGCACAAAAATATTTATTTCTTCCTTTTCTTATTTCTGCAGCTAGAAAAACTAGCAAATTGAGACCAAATACCATTCTTTTTATTCTTTCTGCCCCTAGTCCCCAGATTGGGGGGGGGGGGTGAGCAGGAAAGAAATCTCAAGCCTTGGAAAAATCCTTGGGGTGTTTAAGCAGAAGCCCCCACCCTCACATTTGCTAAGTGCAGCTGAAGTGGGAGACCAGTTAGCTCCTGGCAGCCATATACCAAGGGAGGAACTTGGTGACTTGTCTGAATAAAGGAGAAGGGTCGAAATTTATTGGATTCAGGCAAGACTACCTCCACAGGTCTCTTTAGGAGGGTTCCAGTAGTAAAGGCATTGCTGGCTAAAAAGAAAGGAGGGGGTTCAGGGACATCAAGAAAAAATCGGCCTTGGTTTACCCCCTTGGTTGATTTATTCTGAAACCTTATAGTTACAAGAGAGTTGTGCTTTGTTGGGTTGTGTCTTAGAAGGTTCAGAGACCCAAGAGGGAGGGATTCTGCCAGAGAGATGCTATAATCTCATTACGATGATTAAAAAAAAAAAAAAAGCCTTAGGCTTCCAAGCCAGAGAAACTCCCACTTGCTGTTGGTGCCCAGACAAGGTCCTCCAAGGCTCAGCCCCCAGACCCTGGTTCCACTCTGCCACATGCTGTCTGGTTCACTTCCCCCAACCCCCCAGCAAAGCAATCAGTGTTCTTAATGGAGTCTCTCTGGAGGTGCAAGAAGAAGGGGGTAGAAGTTTCTGCATGATTCTGGTAGAAAATAATCTCGCTATTGTGTGCTGATATGTTTATACCATCCAAACCGATTATGAGCACAAGCATGGCGGATTATGTGCCCAGCCATACCAGTGCTGGCTGCATAGACAGCCCTGTGGCCGCTGGGGCGGTGGGCCCAGCTGCCTGGGTTCTGAGGACGCTGATACAGCGGAAAGTCGGGTGCCTGGATCCCGGACTCCAGTCCGCAGACAAAGCAAACTCCCAGGGGCCTGGGGTTTCGGACAGGCCAGAGCCCTCGACCACTCTGCATCTCCCAGACCCACCAGAGGACCTGAAATTGGGCCTCGGCCTGAAAACACTAGCAGGTCCACAGGCCCTGGACGACTGCGCGCGAGGTGGGCTGCAGACTCCAGAGTCCCGGCCTCACAGAGGCTGAGTCCTGCGTCCCAGCCGCCGCCCTCTGCTTCTGCAGCCCGGTCGGGACGCAGGGGCTGGTTTTCTGGGGAGAAGCACCCCCCACCAAGCGCCCCCCTTGTCCGGCCAGCAGCTGCAGCCTGCGCCGCGAGGCGCCTGCCAGAGACCTAGACAAAGGCCGGCCGCTAGGGATGAGCCCGCGCCAACAGCGCCTGCTTCCACGCCCACCCGGGCCCCTTGGTGTCCCGGTCTGGCGAAGCGGCCCTGGGACCTTGCTCGGTGCCCGCGGGCTGCTCCAGGGTTCCCAGGGAGTGAGCCGCTGCTTGCAGGCCCGAGGCCTAGCCGCTCCCTGGGCATAATCACAGGCCGCTGGCCAGAGGCCCGCATGACCCCTGCTGGCCCGAGCAGTGGAGGCCGCAGGGGCTTGAGAGCCCCGAAGCCAGGGGACACCCCGTGAGCTCACTGGAGATCTTCTGGAGACGCTGTGGGGTCCCAGGTGCTGGCGCAGTGGCTGGAGAACTGGAATTTCTCCCCTGCGTCCTCCCGGCTTGCTCCCCGCAACCCTGCCCAAGGTTCCTGCAGCCTCCCGCAGTCGCCGCCCTGCAGCCGCGCAATAGCGGACACGGCTTGGAGAGCAGACAAAGTGGGCCCATTAGCCAGAACGCTCCTTGCCGATCGGATCATCGGGGTAGGTTCTCTTCTTGAACCCCCAGCTGCTCTTCCCAGGACTCTGAGACCTGCTTTCACTTGGACAGTTTCTTAGAGCAGGCCTGGAGATGGACCTTCTAGAACAGGTCTGTGGAGGGGACCCCCAGGCAGTTCTTGCTGGGAGACTTTCCAGTGAAAGGTGCACAGTTTACACCAGAGCAAGTGCAGCCTAAGCCACAGGGCGGCATGACCAATATATTGCTGCAAATGTGCTGGTAGCTACAATGCATGCACATTCTGGACACTAGATTGTCCTAGAAAATACACAAACAAAAACACTTTTAACCTACTAGGGAGAAACTACACATAGCATCCAGCACATGTAAAACCCACTGACATATACCAACAGTACACTTGCATGTACTTTACACAAGGAACATGCAAACCCAGCTCTATGTAGTTCCATGGTGTCTCACTCTAGGACATATATTGTATGTAAGGAATGCATCCAGAGAAATCCACATTTTACAAAAGCAGAGAAAATATGCTCTATGCATGCATGAAGTGTGTAAAGATAGACAGTAATTGTTTGCATATATGCTGAGTGTAAACACTGAAATCCATTCTTTGGGTTTACATTTTATTGTGTTTATCATACATGTTTCTTGAGCAATCTTAAAAGCAGTAGCGGAGGCATTGGCAGTGATGAGTTCCTTCAGTTGAGCCTGTTTTCTGTCCTGTGTTTCTATTATTTCTGGCTTCCAAACCCCCTTCGGCATCTACACAGATCATTCATATGAGCCAGCTCCTCCGATTCCCCTTTGTATCTCTTGTCTGAAGTCAAGTTCTATATTGAGAATACTAAGCCTTATTTGCAGCAGGACCATGCCTGCATGGAGTTAGCATCATACAATGGGGCTATGATCCCGCATCTCTGAATGTTTTTCCCCCAGATCCGATGTAAGTGTGTGACAGTCACTCTAAGATGTCCGCTTAGGAGTGAGGGGTGGGGGAGAGCAGAGTAGCCTCTCTCACAAACAGACTGGTTCTAGGGGCTCTGGAGAGCTAATTCTTATTTGAATTTTTAAATTTGGTTCTTCATTCTTAAGTGTGGGGAGCAGCCCTGCTTCCAGTCACCCAGAGCTGAGAACATGTTACACTACCCTGCTTCTGGGATCTGGTTCCCAGCTTCAACCTTGGGCTGGGCAAGTGTGCACACAAGCTACAACAGAATCCACACCCCAGGCCTTCTGAGAGGTTAAGACAGGACAGCTCCAAACACTTTCTGGCACTGAGCTGACTCTCTTTTCACTCCCTAAAAATCAATTCTCCTTAAGTCTTTCTTTAGCAGCACCACCTGCTAAGGGAAGAAATCTTTGAGAGGCGATGCACTCCCAGCCAGCTGAGAATTTTCTTCTGAGTAGGTAGGTTCTGTGTAGACTCAGCCATATTTTACTGTCCAAAGGAATCAATTAATTAGTGCCTCGCCAGCCCGGTCCCCCCACCAGCCACTGCTGCCGCTTGGCTGAGCAGGAGAGACTGAGATAGATGTGCGTGGCCAGCCCGCTGGACTTGTTAACAAGCTTCATCATAAAGATGAAGATGATAAGGAGAAGGGAGAACCCTCATAGCCAGGGGCAGGATGGGGGGTGCTTTGTGAAGGGCCCAGCCTAACTGCCTGGGACCTAGCAGCCCTGCTGGGGTTCAGGCAGCATTCCACCCTTCTGAGGGTGTTCCTAAAGCCACTCCGATAATTTCTTCTTCAGTTCAGTTCCCCTGAATGCACCCTCTTCTTCACCACACTACAGTGATAGCAATGTAATGAAAACACAAAAACCTCTGTCCCGGAGCACTCTTGTCTGTCTGGTCCTCCGCCACCCACAGCCTCCTCCTTCCTCCACGCGGTGTTCCTTTCCATGGCCCTCTGCCGCTCTCTTCTCTCCTCTCGCTCTTTTTCTGACTTCACAGTTGCCTTTTCTACCAGGTTGGCGCTGGCGCAGGCCCCAAAGAGCTTGTAAAAAAAATAATAATGCAAACACTCCCTGGTTATCTTGCTATGAACAGGATGAACAGAATGAACATTCCCAGATAAACCAGCGGAAGTGGGGGAAGTCCACATATGTAATTGCTGGTTTGGGTTGCAGCACTTAATTCTGTTTATCCCCACCAATGTGCATACTTAACGAAGAGATATTGATATTAAAGGGCAGGGGGGAATTAATTTTACTTTTATAGTCATCTATTAAGAGAAAGAGATGATCTGAGTCTCCTTTAAAGGGACCAAAAGAGAAGGAGGGAGGGAAACAGAAAAAGAGGCAAAGGGAGAAATATGACTGAAGGCCGAACAAAGATCTTTGCCTGAAGAAACAATGTAACACTAGACAGAACTATAAAGTCTGGGAATGTAGGAGCAGGGGGACTCTCTGGCTTCCCCCATTTGGAATCCTGTCCCCTACACTTCCTGCTGAAACCCCAACCCTGACTACACAGTGGTATTCAAGGAAGAAGTCATGCAATTATCTGGATAATTGTAGGGGGAGAGAGAGAAAGCATTCCCTTTTATTGTGTGTGTCTGTGCAGAAGAAGTGGGGGAGCGGGTGCATTGTATATAGAGGAAGATGAGGTGCTAGGCTCTCCCAATATCATCCTGTTCACTGTAGCAAGGTGACTTCTCAACCCCAGAGGTCTTGGGCAGACAGACACTCACCGATTTCAGATTCCAGAAGACAGTGAAGATGTCATGAAGCTCCAGTTTCATTTTCTAGGATATTTGCTCGATTTGACTTTGTCTGCATAGACCTGCCTCATCTAACATTATAATTATAATAAGAACGTGAATAATAGATAATGACAGGGGTGCTGATAATTTCATTTATTTTATAGCCATACAGGATATGGTTAGAATTACTGTCAGAGACTCCACTGGAGCCTGGGAGGCAAAAAGTCAGGCCGGCCGGGAGGCCATTATGAATGTGCTTCTCCTTACTTGTTTGTATGTGTGATTATTATTATTCTTTTATTTAACCAGGCCACTGATCAGCTCTGGCTTAGGGTGGTGTAGGGGATTGAACCTGGGACTTTGAAGCCTCAGGCATGAGAGTCTTTTTGCATTGCAATTATGCTATCTACCCCTGCCTTGTTTGTGCATTTTCAAAAACTCTTAATTGTATAATTTTTTTCTTCAGATGTCTTTTTAAATTTTATTTGTTTGTTTTTGGATAGAGACAGAGAGAAATTGAAAGAGAAGGGGGAGATAGAGAGGAAGAGAGACAGAGAGACACCTGCAAACCTGCTTTGCAGCCTGTGAAGCAACTCCCCTGCAGGTGGGGAGCGGGGGGGGGGGGATTTGAACCAGGACCCTAACCGGTCCTTGTGCTTTGTGCCACATGCACTTAAACCGCAGCGCTACCGCCCGAGACTCCCTCTTCAGATGTCTTAAGGGCAATAACTAAGACTTTTGAGGTCCAGTGTGCAGAGAAAGCCAAACAGTAACTTGTTACTCAGTGTCCTCCTTAACCTTCTGCTTTATCTTGGGAACAGTAGTTTCCCTCCAAGTGCCCTCAGTAATCAAGGGCCTAGCCCTTTCTTTAAGACCAAAGGGTCTTAGAAACTGCTAGCAGGTGAGAACTGTGAGAGAGGACAGGGTCTTGCCAAAACCAAGTTCATTGTCATTCCCACTAGGCACTAAGCACAGTGAAGCCTCCTTAGAGCCTGAACTGGCTTTCTTTCTCCAGATCTTTTTCCTCGGGGACACCTGGCTAAGGGCAGAATCAGACTAAGATTGTGGTAGTCAGTGGGGTGGAGATGGGGGTGGGGTAGAGCCTAAAACATTTTTCTTGTTTCCAGGATTCAAGAGACCAGAAGGCTGCCAAAGAAAGAGAGAAGGGGGGGGGAGGGGTAGGCAGGTAAGAGAATCCAGGGAAACCATGGATAGGAATAAAAGGAGTGAGTCAAAGAAAGGAGGCAGAAAGAGAGGAATAAGAAAAAAAAAAAGATGAAAGAAATAAAGAGGAAAGGGTGGGGGAGAGAAAGAAAGAAAGAGGCGGGAGGGGGAAATGTGGAGAATAAAAAAGGAGTGAGGTTTGAAAGAGAAAGGAAGACAGGAGGCAGAGGCAGGCACTGCAGACTTGCTGGCTGCCTGCAGCGGCCTGGGTGGGCGGGGTGGGGGGCGTCAAGACAAAGTGAAGGTCAAGTTAGCATCGTACCTTATAAGGAAGGCGCCGATCCTCCATTTCAGCCTTTCTTTCTACTGAGACGTGGCCATGGGATTTCTGGCCTTGTAAACACAGGACTCCTTGGGGTCTTAAAAAGAAAGAAAAGACCCCCCTCCTTCCTTTATTGGGGGCAAGCTCGCTGGCTGGGGGAAGCATCCGAAAGAAGTCAACTAATGAAGACTCGGGAAACTTTTCTTTCTTTCTTTCTTTCTTTCTTTCTTTCTTTCTTTCTCTCTCTCTCTCTCTCTCTCTCTCTCTCTCCTCTCGCCAGTTGGGGCCCCCTCCCTCCTCCCTCTCTCCCTCCCTCTTTCCCTCCTCTCTCCCTCCTCTCTCCACCCAGACGCCTCTGTTTCTCTCCGTATCTCTCAGTCTTCTGCCTTTTCTCCCAGCTATGATTTGGGGCTCTTCACTCCCTCTCCCCACTGCAGACCTCTAAATCTGTCCCCTTCCACCAGGAAGCTGAGCAGGCTGTCAGGACTGGAGAGAAAATTAAGCTCACAAAGAACAGTTCCCTCCCAGCTTACATGTCTGACTAATGAGACTGCCTTCAGAGCACAAGGCGGTGCTCCCGGTAAGGAGGAGAGGTGAGGCAGGCCGAGCAGGAGCAGGGAGGGCTGAGAGCAGGATACTGGTGGTTCTTGCTGAGATCTAGAGGCAGAAAGAAGGGGTGAGAGGCTCGAGGTTTGGGGGAGGCCTTTAAATCCTGAAGTGAGTGAGCAAGTGAGGGCTGCTGCAGGAGTGGAGACAGGAAACTCAGGGACCAGCTTCTGAGGCTATGATCTGTGGTGCTGGGCCTAGGCCTTCACTTCCAGAAACAAGTCGATTAGGTATTTGTATTTGTGGGTCTCGGAGGTGGGGGAGAATCCTGGGAGGAAGGGAGAGACAGAGAGGAAGGCAATGCAGAGCAGCCCACTGGAGGGAGAGAGAGAGAGAGAGAGTTCTCGGCAGAGGGGAGCTGGGCAGGCACAGCTGAAGACAAGGGTGGGAAAGGAGCCTGCGCATGAAGAAGAAGCTTTTTAATTTTTTTAATTAGAGGGGGGAGAGGGAGATGGGGTGCCTGTAGATGGCTCACTTTCTGTTTCCAGGACCCCACAGATTGTTTTTTCATCCTCTGTAGTTCCAGAGCCCTGGCCTAGCCATTGCTTTATTATTTTTTTTAAGGGAGTAGTAATGGCAAGACAGAGAGAGGGTGACTCCCAAAGCAGCAACAAGGATGCTACTAGTTAAATCTGCTGCTCCTAAAATTCCTGCCGCTCCTCTGGAAACCCAGCCTCAGGGAAGGGGATACCCTGGCTGGGAGTGTCCGAGGGGGACTAGGGGCCTTCAATGGACCTGGGCCCCAGGTGAGAGCCATCCAGAACTCAGGGGTGGCTAGTGGGGCTCCCGGGATTCGATGCCTCCAGCACTCCCCCCCACACACACACACACTGACACTGCAAGCTCATGAGGAAAAACAAAAGGTCAGCGTTTGATAGTTTTTGCTGGTGTTTAAAGGTCCTGACTTTCAAAACAGCTTCTGACCCTGAGATCTAAGGAGCTGAGCCATTTCTCCACCAGAGGTAGTCTGGGCAGACTTACTGCTCTGCTCCAGGGGGTGCAGGGTGGCTTGGGTGAGGATTGGGGGGTGTTGTCGGGATGCCCATTTGAGCTTTATCTAAAATTATTCAGAGGACATTGTAAAGGGTGAGAGTGGACTGGGGTGACCCTCCCTGATGTGGTTCTCAACCTAGCAGGAGGAGCCCTGGGAAGTGAGAGGGTTTATGAGTTGGGACATTCCCCTTCAGAGTGAGAAAGATGGGGCCAGTCAGACCTCTACTCCAAATCCATGCTTCTTGTGTTTGTGACAGAAATTCATTTGTAGCCACTTGATGACTTAAGGAGCTAGTGAGGGATGGAGAGAGCCAGGCCCTCTGGTGAGGATGGGGCCTGAATGGTGACTTTGGGGGATGGAGGAGCAGGACTAGAACTCTATCACCCAGCTACTTTCCCTCAGAACACACACACACACACACACACACACACACACACACACACACACACACACAGGACTGACTCCAATATTGAAACACACCAGATGATCTGCTTCTAAAGGACAGGAACAGGCCAAGCGGATGCAGGTTAATAAAACCCGAAAAAACCCAGACAGGAACACTTAAAATGTCCCCAGAAACAAAGCACTCCGTGACAAATCCTCACTCCACACACCAGGGCATGCACCAGAACTCTCGCCCAGGAACCCCTTCCCTGCTCAACCCCCCATCCTGGGATGCTCCTGTGTGTATGCCCCCCCTGCACCAAGCATAGAGGAGTCTCAGACCCATCCTCAGAACCGCAAGGGATGCAGTGCAGAGACCAGCACTGGCTGCAGAGACACCCTCCCTCCATCCCACCCTCCCAAGTCAGGCTCCTGTCTCCTGAGCCTCCGTAATGCACAATCCATACCCAGAGATAAAAGTCTAGACAATAGACGGCTGTTTATGACAACGAGGCTCTCTAAGTTCGGGCCAGGTGATAAATCTCTGGCGAATCTTCCTGTAACTCAACTTCTGGCTGTAGTGACTGGAGAACCTGGGAGACCGCAGAGTAGAAGGCAGCATGAAGGGAGATTTATAAATCCTGAGCAGAAGGCGGCTGACATCCCTGGCTGGGAAAGGGGGCCAGACCACTCTGTCCCCGCACTCGCCCCATGCAGCGCGTGTCCACACTGTGGGAGCTGGTGCTCTGGCTTCAGGGCTTCAGAATGCAGGCGAACAAGTGGAGGACTTCCCAGCACCTAGGCTGGACTCGGCGAATGGAGCTGGTGGACAGCGGCTCTGGAGACTGGGACAAGCCCACCAACCACTCCTGCTGGAGCCAGAGGGTCTTTATCTGTTAGTGACCAGAATCTTCTTGCTATGTGTCACCTGAATTATTTCACCTCTGAATTATTTCAACCCAATCTGTCTCTGTCCTCCCCTCTCTCCATCTCCTGCTTTTTCTTTGGATAGACAGGCTGTTTGTTCCCTTTTGCATTTTCAACCCAGGAGTCTGATTACAAGCAAAGAGTCACTGAAGTTGATCTCATAAAAATGCCGAGAGCTTACTTTGATCTGTGCGGACTGGGTCCCAGCCTAACTAGGCGCTAAACCCCGGGGAATGAGTGCTGGGGCCAAGCGGGCTGTCCGCTCTGCAAGGCTGGTCTGAGATGGGGCACCCGCCTGCCTGCCGCATGCACAGCCTGCCCTGACAGCATGTGTGTGTGTGTGTGTGTGTGTGTGTGTGTGTGTTTGGACAATTGGGTATGGATGGAAACCATGGCCCATTGGTAGTGGCTCCATTTCCAGACGACTTTAAAGACATTTCCTTCATTTTAGAGCATTTGGTGAAGGGGCCAGTGAAACTGGCTCGTAAAAGGGGACTTTTATGGGGAGAAATAGGGTCGAGTTGCTAGCCTCCCAGGACAACCCCTCCTTGAAGGAAGGTTGGTGGGGTAGTGAGGGAGAAGGGGGGCTGCTTTTCTGCCTCCCCCCTGTCCAGCCCAGGGAGGACAGCAGCCTCTGAGGGGTGTCTTCTGCTTAAGCAACCTGACTTGGAATTTGGAGCTTGGACTAGTGGCTGGGTTGAAGAGTGATAGGCTGTGGGTGCTAAGAACTAGCACCCCACCCCCTGCAGCTCAGTGGCTGGGGGCTGGAGGTATGGGGTGTAGGATAAAGGACTAGCCTGTGAATCCTACTCTAAGGGAGGAAGAATGTGACCAAAAAAAGAAAAGAAAAAAAAAAAAAAAAAGCCCAGGGCTCCTCTGGGCCAAGTGGAACTGCTGAGGGGGTCCTGCACTCTCTGCTTATCTTCTCCCAGACAGGAGCTGAGCTCACAGCATCAGCACACTAGGATTGTAAGATACCCCCCCCCTTTCTTCTCCCTTCTGGCTCGACATCTGTGTGGCACCCTTTTCTCCCCACCACAGTCTGCTCTCAGGACCCTGTAGCAACAGAAGGCGACAAGCCCCGGGGCTTTGGGTGTGGGTGCCATGCTGGGGTTCTGGGAGACACTGCCCCTCTTTTAAGCAGTGTCTGGTGTCTGTGGAAGGAAAGGATTCTGGGGTCAGTGATGACACTGACTAGAGGGCAGAATTAGCTGCTTGAGCTGCCCTCTGGCTGTCCAGCCCTGTAGGATAGTTACTGAGTGGCTGAGAACCCCAGTGGGGTGGTAGGGGGCGGTGAACCCCTCCAGCAAAGGAGCTTAGGGGAAGTCCGGGTGGTGAGATTTGCCAAGATTTTTAGGGGGTTGTTTGGGGCCACAGATAGGTCTCCTGGCAACAGAGACATCCATGGTCTGGGGTGCAGCCTGAGGTCCCAAGTATATGGCTCAGAAGACAGGGTGCCTTCTCCCCAGACCAGCCAAGTTGACTGGAGCCCACACACACCTGGGGCATTAGGCCTTTAATCAACACCTCCCTGATATCAGCTCCCGGTGCCTTTGCTCCTGACCCCAGCAGCAACTTTCAGCTGCTGGGGATATTTTGCAAGCTGTTGACAAAATTAAAAGCCCAAAAGCAGAAGGAAAAAGAAAATCAGACTTAGTGCCTTCCTTTTAGGAGGAAGGATATGCATTGTCCCTGCTGCACATCAAGTCCTTTGACACATTTTCTTGCCTTTTTCTTTTCTTTCTTTCTTTCTTTTTTTTTTTTTTTTTTTTTTTTTTTTGTTGTTTGTTTGTTTCAAGGAAATAGAGCCGCCAGAGGCTCCTTGGAGCCAGGTGTGTCACTTTTATGGTGGCCCCAGCATAAACTTTGGTGGTCAAATTCAAGTGCTCAGACCCACAGCTGTCTCCTCACGGGAAGCACACCCCCGTCCTGTCCCATGGTGGGCCTGGCCCTGCACAGTTTGCCTTGGAGGCTTGGGCCCCACACTGCCCTGCAGGCCAGGATGGGGGTGGAGGTAGGGACTTGGGGGAGAGTGGGGCCCCCAAGAACTGAGACTCTGAGCTTTCATCCACACCTCCATCTTGGTGAGGGGTGCCTCTCACCTCTCTCTTGCCTGCCCCTCTTACTATTAGGGGGAAAATTTGCCTCCAATAAACTAGAGTTTAATGAGGTCAATACAAACCCCATTAAAACCATACTCCATAGTTCCCCATCATTATAATTAAAAATGCTGGCCCCTTATAAAAACCCGCCTTATAAAAAAAGTAGAAAAAGGAGGAAAAGCAACAGATTCCCTCCCCCCCTTTCTGCAGCCTGCTGCTGCCTATGAAGTTTCAGCCTCCGACATAACTCTTGTTTGCTTCAGTCAGAACTAAGAGGGTTTGGGACACAGCACCCAGCAAGGGATGGTTAGAGGGATACTGGAAAATCTATTCCTGATATTCCTGAGCTCCCAAAGAATGGAGATGGGATCATAATAGGCAGGCATTGCGCTAAAGGCTGAGCAAATCTGGGGCAGTCACAAAATCTGAGAACTCAGGGCATTCGCATCTGGGGAGCCCTCACTATTGTTTTGTGTATGTGTCTTCTTCTCCTTCTGGTTCTGGAACTTGCAGAACTGAACGGTGTTCAGCAAGGAATATCAGATACAAACATTATTTTTCTTATTTCTTTCTTTCGTTGTTTTTTTTTTTTTTTTTTTTTTTTTTTTTTTTTAGCTGAAGCCCTTGTTAACCACCAAAAGCTTGGGAGGTCAAAGGAGCATGGGCCATCCCTGGCCTTTCCCTGAGCTTGCACTGAGCTGAGTTCTTCCCTACCTGAACAGATCACACTCCTCCTCCTCAGATCCAAGGTTATTTTCTGCTCCTGGTGGCAACTTTGGCCCATTGGTCCCAGTCCAGAGCCTTTCAATAAGTGATAGTCAACTGCCCATGTGTGTTCTGTGGTGCCCAGAGGGAGGAAAGCAGGAGGCAGAGGAGGGCAGAACCACTGGGTCCACTTCCTGGGCTGCAGCCATCCAGGAGGCTGGCAACCACGGAGGAGAGCAGGGCAAGGCTGAGAATAAGAAAGGAGTCCTGGGAATGGGGATGGGGGTTCCTACTGAGGAGTGGCCCCTGCTGGTCCAGCCCTGCTGGCCCAGATCTCTCAGCTTCCTGCCACTGTCCTGCAGATCTGTCCCAGAGACCTACAGCTGCTCCCACTACCCCCCACCCCCACAGTTATTTCCCAAATCATTCAAGAAAAGGAGCCTCAAAGCCAGCCCCCTCCATATCTTCCCTAGACCCCAGCACCAGGCTTCTTTTCAACCATAAGCTGAGAGGCTGAGCCCCCAACCCAAAGGACCCCAACAGAGAAGACGGATAGACAGATAGTTCTTTTTCCAACCTCTTTTTTTTTTTCCCCTCCTTTTCCTTGGGGCATGGAGATTTGAAAAATCCACAGTGGATATAGCTTTCTGCGCATTGATTGACAATAAAGGCAGGCATGAAATATTCACCCAGGGCCACTCTCTCGTACTAAATATTTAACACAACATTAGAGAAGGTTTTTCCCAGACCTCGCCAGGCACCGGCTGGGCGGCTGGCGCACTGCTCGCCACTCTGTTATGACTAATCCCAGTCCCTCGCTGCCGGCAACACAGAGAGCCAGACAGAGTTGGGACACTGGTTTGCTGCTGGCTGCCTCACCTTTGGGAAACTTCAGGTACTCTTCTGGGGAGCCTTGCACAGGAAGCAGGAGTCTGCACACCCAGGTCGGGCCAGGAAAAGAACTGAGTTCTTCAAACTCTCATAAACAGGCAGTGGCACTGGGTGGGTTGTTGGGGTGAGCCTGCTTGTTAGTTGGGGTGGGGGGGGGAGGATTCACATCTCTGGCAAAATCAAGCAGTGAGAAAGGAGGTCCTCACTCCCATCCTACTCTTGGGACCCCCACCCCCAAACCTGAGAACCCTCTTCTCTCTCCCCACTCCAGGATTGGGGTGGGGGGAGTGTAGCAGCAGCTAGGAAAGAAAAAAAAATACAATTACCCCCTCTCAGCTACCGCCCCCGCCCACCCCACCTCCCACCCCACCCAACCCTCCCTTTCTCTCTCTCTCTCTCTCTCTCTCTCTCTCTCTCCTTTGCTGCCGGGTAGAATGGAGAGGAGAGGAGTGAGGAGAGAAAAACGAATACAAATCTGCAATTGATTTTCATAATGTTTCTGCGGTGTTTGCAAACCAATCGCCTGAACGTCCCCATCTTACCTAAGAGAGAACCCCTCCTACGTCTACGAAGTGCTCCGAACTGATATATGACAATATCTACTTTGGATCACGTGCTCTGGGAGAGCAAGAGACTAAGACGGATAACGCGTCATCTCAGCCTTCCCAAAATTTTCCCCCCTCGCTCGACTGGGTCCAAACCCTCCTCCTAGAGACGGCAGAAGAAGAGAACGATGTTTAACTCGGTCAACCTGGGCAACTTCTGCTCGCCGTCGCGCAAAGAGAGGAGCGCCGACTTCGGCGAGCGAGCGAGCTGCGCCTCCAACCTCTATCTGCCCAGTTGCACTTACTACGTGCCCGAGTTCTCCACCGTCTCCTCCTTCCTGCCCCAGGCCCCCTCGCGACAGATCTCCTACCCCTACTCGGCCCAGGTGCCCCCGGTGCGGGAGGTGTCCTATGGCCTGGAGCCCTCGGGAAAGTGGCACCCCCGGAACGGCTACTCGTCCTGCTATGCGGCGGCCGACGAGCTCATGCACCGCGAGTGCCTGCCCGCCTCCACCGTCACCGAGCTGCTCATGAAGAACGAAGGCTCATACGGCGGCCACCACCACCCCAGCGCCCCGCACGCCGCCCCCGCGGGCTTCTACCCCGCGGTCAGCAAGAACAGCGTGTTGCCCCAGGCCTTCGACCGCTTCTTCGACAGCGCCTACTGCGGCGGCGGCGGCGGCGGAGGGGACCCGCCGGCCGAGCCCCCCTGCCCCGGCAAGGGCGAGGCCAAGGGGGAGCCCGAGGCGCCCCCGGCTGCAGCCCTGGCGGCCCGCGCGGAGGCCGGGGCCGAGGCGGAGGCCGAGGAGGAGAGCACGAACCCCAGCTCGTCCGGCTCAGCCCATTCGGCGACCAAGGAGCCGGCCAAGGGAGCCGCCCCCAGTAGGTAGCGGCGGCCGGGCGGCTGGAGGGGGGCGGCGGGGGAGGCCGGGCGAGCGGGGGGGGGGGCGCGGGGCCGTCCTCGCGTTTTGGGTCAGTCTGATTTTTATGTGGAGTTTTATAAGCATTCAAAGGATTTTATTATAACCTACAAAGCCCTCTCTCCCAACGACTTGACTTTTTACGATGAAGAAGGGGTGGGGAGGGAGAGGAAAAGGCTCTTTGGAAAAGCCGGTGGACACCCCCCCCCCCGCACACACTCCCTCCCGCCCTCCCCGTTATCTCCCTCGGTCTGTGAAATTTTTAAAAGCGCCACCATCGCGGGTGATATTAACTTTGATCGTGAACTTAGAGGAGCACTGAAGAAAGAATGGGGAGCCGGACCGCTGGGGGTGGGAGGGAGGGGAGGAGGAGGGGGAAGGGGAGGACGAGGGAGAGGAAGGGAGAGGGGGGGAGAGGAGGGGAGAAGGGCGATGGAGCAGAACCTGAGGCCGGAGAGGCTTGCCAGGGCGGCTCTGCTGTTTTAAAAAGAAAGAAAGAAAAGAAAAAAAAAGAAAGAAACCTCTTTATTTTGCAATGTTCAAACTCTGGTGCGCGGCCCCGGGAGCAGAGAGCAGAGCCCCACAGCCCGGGCCCGCGGTGGGGGCTCAGGGCAGGGCGCGGGGGCCCCGGGCGAGCGAGCGGGGGGCTGCGCGGTGCTCCGGGCCTGGCCCGGTGGCTCTGTGGTGGGTCCCGGACCCGCGCCGGCCTAATCCCACAGCTCAGAAGGCGCGGCGGGCTGGCCGGGCATCCCGGGGCGCTGGGGGGCGCCCCGGAAGTGGCTCTTGGGTGTCTTCAGTGCTGCTCGCTCGCTCCCTCCCCGCCTCCCCTCTGCCCTTGGCCTGCCCGCACTCCTTTGTGCCCGTTCTCCGCAGTGGTCGCAGATTTCAGGGGGGTGGGCTGGGTTTGGGGGAATCACTTGGAGGAGAGCGGCTCAGCAGGCCGGCACCCAGGGGAAGCACTTGGACCCCCGCTTTGGGCCCCCCGCCGCCGTCTTTCCTGCTTCCCCAGCTCCCAACAGCTAGGGCGCAGGCCTGAGGTGGGGGTGGCCCAGGCTGCACCCCGCGGGGTCTCGGGGTCGTCCGGCGCTACGCCCCGCGCCGGGGAGAAGGCAGGCCCGGCGGGAGGGCGGCCGGCGGCGGGGCTGGGAGCTGGGCCAGAGCGCTGGGCGGGCTGGGGTCGCCCGGCTCTCACGTGTCTCTCTCCCCCTCTCCTCGCACTTGCCTCCCCCCCTCCAGACGCCCCCCGCACCCGCAAGAAGCGCTGCCCTTATTCGAAATTCCAGATCCGGGAACTGGAGCGTGAGTTTTTCTTCAACGTGTATATCAACAAAGAGAAGCGGCTGCAGCTGTCCCGGATGCTGAACCTGACTGACCGACAAGTGAAAATTTGGTTTCAGAACAGACGGATGAAAGAAAAAAAACTAAGCAGAGACCGGCTGCAGTATTTTTCGGGGAACCCTCTACTGTAACCTCAGGCCTGGAGGGGGCCCGTTTGGGGAGGGAGGGAGGGGAAGAATGGGAGAAAAGGGAGATTATTTTATTTTATTTTTTATTTTTATTTTTTATTTTCTGACTCGCCTTCTCTTTGCGGGTGGAAAATAGGACCGTGGCTGGGGAGGGGTGCCCACCACAGCTGCCCCAAGCTTCTCTCCAGAGCCTCCTTCACCTGGGTGGGGGTCCAGCCTGAAAAGGGGGTTGCTGGGGGAAAGCTGCCCTTTGGTGTGTACACCGCTGGCTCCCAGGCCAAGACTCTACTTAAAAAGAAAACACACCTCACAGCTCTGTCTGGCTGCTCAGATGGGGCAGGGGAGGGGTGAGAGCTGGGTCACCAGCCTGAATAACCCTGGAACTGAAAGTCTCCCCTGACCCACGTGGACAGAGCTGGGACCCCGAGTGTGCCTGCCTGGGGAGACTGCCTGCCCCTCCCCACCTCCCCCTGCTAGGGGGCAGCTAACTGTGATTCTGCCTTGCTGTGAAGTCTCTGTCCCCTCAACCTGGTGTTAGGTGTGCAAAGTCTGTGTCCTACCTCCATCCGCACCCAGGCCCTTGCCTGAACCTGTCTGTCCTTCCCCTGAACTGTACAGCCCACCTTGGACATTTCTCAACTGGTGCATTGGGGTTCCCTTGAACCTCTCCGTGGATTTATATAGCTAGACTCTATGCAGTTGGCAGTTGTTACTTTTTTTTTTTTTAAGAAAAAAGATTGGTGTGGAGGAGGTAGCAGTAAGATGGGATGGGGCCTCCCCCTTTGTCAGGGCCTGAATTTTTGTAAATAATTTTCCCAAGCCTTTCTTTCTAAGCTGGGGGGGGGCAGGGGAGCAGCGAGAGCAAGGCTGGAGGGAGGCTGAAGGGCCGACCACCATTCCCTCTCCCCAGGTGCCCCTAGGGAGTGTGCACTCCCGCAGGCCCTGGGACTCCCACCTCACAGGGGTCGCTGTGAAGTGTTTTTCTGTCCCCCCCTTTTTGTGACAAATAAAGATATTTCATTCTGTTCAATATTATGATTTTATTTGACCTTTTATCAGCCCTTCTCTTAAAACCCTCAGTGTTTGTTGCAGGATCTGAGGAGAAGGAAGGCAGGAAGGCAGGGCCCAGGTGGGGAAGCCAGGCTGGTTTGTGAAGGTGAGGTAGGCTCAGGCTGAGGGCTTGAACCCCATCTCACTGGTAGAGGACCCCTCCCATCCTCCCTCTCTGTCTCTCTGTCTCTCCCTCTCTCTCTCTCTCTGGGGCTGAGAACATCCCACAGTGGCTCTTTTCTCACGTGCAGCTCAAGAGCTGTGTCCAAATGCCCAGCAACGCTTTCTGTTTAAGTACACGTTTGTGGTGGAGTTAATTGTAACCATCATCGAATTTAAATTTATAGGAATTTTCTTGGCTCCACTGCTCTCCCACCAGATGTCTCCCTCTGTCACAGTTAAATGTGTACGGTTGAGGGTAGGGCTTTTTTTCCCCCCTCCATGAGAAGACTGTATTGGAATTTTTATATGCAGTCTTGCAGGAAGGAGGGGAGAGGAGGAGAAGCCAGACCTCTAGCTCCCTCCATCTCAACATGGTGGTTCCTGATGAGGGAGGAAGGTGGGATGGGCCTCTTCCTCTCCAGCACAAATGGCAGGGATATTTAGATCTGGGGCCTTAAAGTATAGAAACCCCCAGTAAGATGGTGGCAGGGCTTGGGTCACTTATGACCCCAGGGCCAGTGGCCATACCCACCTCTTTTTGCTGCATCTCTCTCCCATGTAAAGACAGCCCTGGGCCTTGAAGCACTTTGCCCCAGTCTGTTCCAGGTTCTTTACTGGAGCAAGGGCCAAGGTTTGGAACCTTTAGCATCCCCTCCCCTTTGCAACTGCCCCCCCATGTGATTTGAAGAAAACAAATGTGTCAATACAAGTCTGTTGAATGAAAGAAATTAGCATCAAAAGACTGTGGACTTTCCCATCTAGGTTCCGTCGCTGATTTTTGGTGGCAGGGAATTCCAAAACTTAGGTCTTTGAAAGTGTGTCTTTTGGGAACTGAGGGGTCTCTGCAGCCCCACACTTCCCTCTTGTGCCCATGCACAAGTGCTTTACTCAGGCTGGCTGGGGTGTCTGTGGTGCAGGTGTGGCATGGACCTGGTAGCGTGCATGCCTAGAGTTGGTGTGCTCCAGGTGGTGGTGGGTAGTGTGGCCACCCCAGTATTTATAGCCCCTCCTCCCTGCAGGCCACCTGAGCTCAAGGGCCTTCCAGTGAGAGCTGGTGCTGGCCTGCAGCTTGAGGGTGGGGGCTGTGGTCACCCATCCTGGGCTATTAATTTGTGAACCAAGCTGGGCCCTGCTCAACGAGGCTGCATCTGGCACTACAGTACAAAGCTGCTTCTGATGGAAAACCTCAGTTGGCAAATGCCTCCTGATGTTGGAGAAAAATAGTTGAGACCTGAAATTACCACTTTCCCCATAATAAGGAGCCTAGGAAAGCCCCCAGCTGGAGAAGTGATATCTGAAGGAGTATGTGTGCATAACAGAGACCTTACTGGAAGAAAGAAATAGGCTTCTGTGATGCTGGCTCAGGAGTCTGTCTGCACTGGTGGGAGAAAGAAAGAAAAAGAGAGAGAGAGAGAGAGAGAGAAAGAAAGAAAGAAAGAAAGAAAACAGAAAGGAATAATAAAAAGAAAAAGGGTTCTCTGTCCTCCCTCAAGTGCAGACACCTTGGGCCCAGGGTTTTCAGCCCCCCTCTACCGGTCAGGGGCACTCTGCACTGGCCTGGGCCCTCCCGGTAATCCCCTGCAGCCACGGTGCTGCCCTGGAACAAAAGATCCTAGTCTAGACGCCGCCATAAAGCGCCCCCCCCCCCCCAGCCTCTAAAACCAGTTTCATTTTGCCCTTAACGACCCAGTCTGGCCTGTGTTAGAAAACGCTTCCGCCCTAAATAGTAAACAAACCCACGGTGCAAGGTCTTGGCAGCCTGGGCTCCCCCAGCACCCCAACCCCCCCCACTCCATTACTCCCTTGCCCCACATTCCCCCCTCTTCTCCTTCAGCCTTTCTCAGATCCCAGCACCCCAACCCCCTCCACCTCACCCACCCATCCCCGAGTAAATAAACCCGAGGCCGAGTTCAAAGTTTCCCGGAGCTGAGGAGGAATGTTAGTCGTAAAAATCCAAGTTTATAACGCACGTGGGAGTTTACAAGGGTATTAAGTGGTGTGGACTGAGCGAGAAAGCACTGTGGGTCCCCCCACCCCCACTGCACTGGACTTGGGTGCAGGGGGAGGGAGCCTGGGGGGACTTGAAAGGAAAATGGGTGGGAGTCCGCAGTCTGTTGGGGTTTTCTTTGTCCCTGAGACCCTTAGGTGGCTGGACAAGGGGGTGGGGTCCTGGGAGAGAGCTTACAGTCTACACCCACCCCACCCCAGGTACCTGAGAGAAAATCTAGGGTTCCGGGTGCCCCGCGTGAGGGCTGGGTGCTCTGTTGGGGTGGGGGGAGCAAGGAGGCTGCCGCCCAGGCGGGTGCAGGAAGCGCGGCGGGGCCCGGCCGGGGAAGCAGCCCAGGAAGGTTCTCGAGTGGGCTCGGGCGGGAAGCCTCTTCTCACTCAGGCAAAGAAGAACTTTGAACTTCAAGCGAGTCAAGGGCACCACCCCTCGCCTCTCCCCGCCCCTCGCCGGAATCCTCTGGGCAATTCCCGCCGGGTTAGCGTCCCCGCAGAGGCGGCCCCTGGGGCTTTCCTGGCCCGGGTTGGGGTCCGAGGGGGCGTCTGGCTGGGCCTTCCCCGCGCCCTGCCCGCGGCCCAGAGCACGCGACCGCGCGCTTTATTATCCACATAAACCTCTGAGCCCGCCACGCCCGGGAAGTTTTTATAACTTTGTTTGGCATAAAAGTTTTTACAAGATTCCTCCTCCTCCTTTTTTTTTTCCCCCTAACTCATAATTTGGGTCTTGCCCTGAGAAACAATCTCGGGGTGTTGGAGAAGTTGAGGAGAGAGATGCTGGAGCCCCAGTGGGACCTTGGGGGGGGGCGCTTCCTTGACCTCCCAAGGTGGAAGTTATGCTTTCTGGGGGCCACGCTGGACCTGGCTTTGGGTCAGTGGGAGACTGCCAATTGTCAGAGCTTCTGGGGACACACCCCTAGTGAACTCTAAAGTTTGTTTGGACAAATGTGAAACTAGCTTATCCTTTTCATGTTCTCCTATGAACATCCATCTCCCCCCCCTCTCTCTCACACACACACACACCACTACACACAGCAGAGACACATAACCTTGACTCAGACCACTAACTTAGAATCTGGGAGGCTCTCTCTCACAGCCTGAACAGTCTACAGAGCATCTGAAGACAGAATTCAAGACCCCACTGGAGAAGGCCCTGCCTGAAGGCTGCAGAAGCTTTGGGTTGGAAGGACAGAGGGCGGGTGGCGGGAGCTCTGGGGAGCAGTGGTGCCTGGGCTGGACACTCCCAGGACTGCAGGCAGCTACCCAGGGCAGCCCTCCTGCAAGCTCTGCCTTCCCCAGGGGCACTGGCAGAACCTCATTCCTACATGTCCCCTGACCTCAGCTTCTGGGGACGCCAGCTGGGCTCCTGTGGGCCAGGTCTCCTGTTTAGTTCTGGAGGTCGGGTAGAGGTAGAGCAACTGCTCCAAAGGCAGGCCTGGAGGGCTGCACTGGCCATGGAATTGAAGTGCCACTGCTGGAGTCACTGAGTCCAGGGAACAGTCTGCCTCTCTGTTCCTCTAATGGCTACCGCCGGGCAGTCTTACCCTTCGCCTTGCAAGGAGCTGAGCGAGGCTGCAGGCGGGAGAACGTCAACTCCAAGCCTTGACTGCATGGAGGGGACCCTGCCTGGTCTCCCCGGCACTAAGCCCAGCACCCAGCACCTCTGAGTAAAACAAGAAAGACCAGGGGAGGAAAAGAAGCAAGGAGGATGGAAGAAAAAAGCAAAGAAGTTAAGAAGAAAAAGAAAGAACGGAGGAAAGGGATGAATAAACAAGACAATAAATTCAGACGAGAAGAAAATAATATACTGCAAAGGAGAAAAAGAAGGAGAGAGCAATGGAAAGAAGCAAATAAGGCAGGGAGAAGAGGATTTTTTTTTTTAAGGGAAGGAGAAAAGGAAATAAAGAAGAGACAAGGGAGAGAAAAGATGGGAAACCGATCTTCTGGGGAAAATATAGCTGGTGAGGGGTGAAGGGGTTTCACAGCCAGCCTACACCACCTCAGCCCTGACTCTGGCTGGAAAGTCAACCTACATGGTACAGCTTAGAAGCAAGTCCTTTAAGTGGGGAGCAAGGCCCTCTCACCCCAACATCCTTTTGTCCATCTCTTCCTCCCAAAGCTTCTCTCTCCGAAGTGTTCACTTTCGGTTCAGAGAATGCCGGCTTCCGCAGGCCCTGGAGCAGTTGTGGGAGGTTATCAGAGTTCTGGATTCAGGCTCACAAGGAGTGGTTTGGGATTGGTTTTTTTTTTTTTGGGGGGGGTGGGGAGTGAATGAGGATTCGAGTTTGCACACATGAAATTAAGGACAATCAACGTAGTTAAAAGCAATCTGTGTGTGAGAGAGTGAAGTCCACAGCAGCTGGGTGCAAGTGTGCTCTACATTCAGACCAGAAAGATTTCAAAACCGGGTGGGCCCAGCAGACCAGGGGTCCCCTCTGTCTGTACCTGTCTGAGTGACTCTTTGCTGGACTTGGGAACTGTCTTCATTGTGCCTGGGGTTCCCCAGAGGCTTCTGGCGGCTCCTAATTCAGCCAGAGCAGGAGCAGAGAATGCGATTAGTGAAAAAGAAAAAGCGTCAACCTTTCCTCTGTTTTGGGAAGAGAATAATTTATCTGGGTCTTCCCCAACAAGAAAAAACCCTGTACATTTTCACACACTCCCTAGTAATGGTAACTTCCATTTTGCTCCAACAGAATTCAGTCTACACACTTTGTTATTATTTCATTTTATTATTTCACCACAAAAGAAAAGAAGTACCCCCCTTTTCCCTTTTGGAATTTCCCAGATGGGGTTTTTTTGGGGAGGGGTGCTGACAGTGCGTAGCACCACTAATTTTCCTTGAAGGAATCAGCGTGTTTGCTGGAGGTGCTTTGAGGTCTTTCGTCCAAAACACAGTGAAGTTCCTTTCTGTTGTTGTTGAGCACTATTTTCCAGTTCCTGTTTTTACAGTGGGGACCCCAGCTCCCCAGCTCTCTGGAACCTGCTCCCAGAGGCACTGGATACCCTCTCCGCCCGGTCCCTGCAGCACTTTTTCTCTCTGGGTGATAGGGAAGGAGGGAGGGCTCTTGGGGTGTGGGAGATCTATCCAGACACAAGCATGCCCCTCTCCCCAACCCTGGTCAGTCCCTAAATTATCTCCCCTTCAAGGGGGGGGTGAAGGGGACCCCAGAGACAGAAGCACAGGTCTCCAAGGATCCCCATGAAGTTGGGGGAACACACCTTGTCCAGTTCCCCCTGAGTGCAGGGCTGAGGTCTGGTCCTTGGGCAGGGCCGGTGGGCGGCAGTGGTGGCTGGCAGAGGTGGCTGTAGCAGCCCAAGTGCCTTTGAACGCCAGGCTAAAACAATAGGGTGGAAACAGCCTTTGCTCGTGGCTGCAGGGGAGACAGAGCCCAAGGGGGCAGGACTGAGACCCACACGCAGCTGGGCTGTCTGGGACCCCCACAAGCACTGACGTCCCCCTTGTGCCTTCCTTCTTCTCACTTCCACTGCTGCAGACTCCCAAAGTCTGCAAACCCTCAAGTTTCCTGAGAGTGTGTGTGTGTGTGTGTGTGTGTGTGTGTGTGTGTGTATGTCCGCACCCACCCGCCTGGAGGGCTCCGTTTATCCCGCGTTCATCCCGCGTAATTAGAGGTAAACATTTGTCCCACCGGGGGTCCCACTTAGGTTGATGAATTTGATTTCTTTTTTCATTAATGGGCCTTGTTTATCATACTTCTAATTATTTCAACTTTAAACACTATTCGTTCTGGTGAGGAGCCGAAGGTCAGGCTCCTCCTCTGGGGGAATTCTCTCCCAGAATGCCCGCAGGGACTCTGTGTCCTGGGCCCCCACAGAGGGAGGTCCTGAGTTGGGGTTGGGGACCCAGCTGGTGGTGGTGGGAGAGAAACCTAGTGACTCCGCTGCATTCCCGCCTGTTCCCCAGGTTAAGCCTTTGGGGCTCTATGCTTTTGAGAGGGAATCTGGAGTTTGTCTCTTGCGCCCAGCTCTGCCACTGCCCTCATCCCTCCCCGACTGGGCCAAGACTCTAAACCTGTCTGGGGCAGCTCAGCGACCTCTGGCCACCCTGCCTGCCTGGTCCAGCATCACTGTCCAACCCAGACAGAGGCTGCGGGAGTTAGGGCCCCAGCCTCCAGCCACTAAAACCCAGATGCCCCTCAAAAAATATAATAAAAGCACACACACACACACACACACACACACACACACACACAAAAAGGAAAAGCTGATATGGCCCGGCAGCCCCTGAATGTGGAGGAGAGAGTTTCCTAGGCCCCAAAACCCAGGGAGTCAAAGGCTGGGTACTGGGCCACCAAACTTCTGGGACAAGCATTCCAGGCAGGAAAATAAAGGCGACATGAAAGAAGGGGGGAGGGAACCCCCCAAAGCCATATAATTCTCAATTGCTTTGGTCTTTAATTTCATCGCCCCATAAATGAGGAAATATCAGTCCCCATACTAAATTTTTATCCCTGGCTGATAAATATGACGGGGAATTTTCGTTGAATCCTCATAAAAGCGAACAATTTCGATCAAACTGGTGGGGAAAGACTTATGCAGATAATACAAACAGAGTGGCCATAAAGTCGCCAGCGTTTCCCGCGGGGGGTGGGCGGCAGGACAAATGGCTCCCTGGATGGACTGTTACCGGTGTCCCCAGTCTCGCCTGAGGCCTAAGCATCTAACCTGGTCTAGGCCCACCCCTGCGCCGACCCCTGCAAAAGGAAACACAAAACCATCTCTCACCTCCCACCGCCTGCCCCCTGCACAGCCACACTGCACCAGCTCTGCCAGTCTTTGCGGGAAGTTCCGGGACCTGGCGCCTGATCCTTCGCCCTCCTGTGTGAGAAAAAATTGGCGAATGTTTTTTCTCAGTAGCTCCGGCTGGGTTCGCTGGAAGCCAGGCAGCCACCCCATTCCTGCCCACTCCTCCCTGCTCGGTCCTTTCCCCGCCAGGTTTCGGGCCCTCCGGGAGAGTGGAAACCCAGGGCTTCATGTGGGGACTGGAAAGACAAGTTGGTCTCCAGATTCCGTTTCCTGAGGAAGGGGGTGGAGAGCTGCGTTCGCTTGGGGAGAAGGGCGAACTGGAGAAACACGGAAATTATTATTGGAAACGGACCCAATCCTCTATATTTACCCCCTCTCGTTTGGCTTCCCTTTATTAAAAAATAATAGTAGATAAATAAATAAGGCCACTACCAACAAAATTAGATTTGTCCCTCCTTTCCGCTAAAAAAATAATAAGCTCATTAGTTCTACAAAAAATAAACAGTTCTCTGAGTCAGATTTTTTTTTTAATCGCATGATATCCCGGGTTTCCCGTGTTATACGTGACTCCCCCAAACCAGGGCGATTCCTCGCTCTTTCTCCTTCCGGGAATATTCCTTGTTTTTAGTGAGATGCAAGGTCAACTGGAAGGTAAGGACCGCCAGGCCTGGAGCAGAGCTGCCCAACCGACAAGGCCAAAGGCTTCCCGCCATGGGCACCCCAGCGCCGGACCAGGCCGCCGTGCGTCCAGCCAGAGCCTGAGCTAAAGGCCACCAGGGTCCTGCTCCCCAGACCCCCAGGTCCAGTGAGCAACGCCTCCCTGGCCCCAATCCACCCTGGAGAGACAGTGATCCTCCTCCCTGACCCTGCCGGACAGCAGGGACCCCCTCACCCACCAGCTCCCCCGGGGCAATGGCAGCCAGCTCCGGGGCGGCGGTCCCCACGCTGAGCTCCGGCCAGGGCCCAGCCCGCCGCTCAAGGCGCAGCACAGCAGAAACTTCACTACTGCTCGGGACGCCTCAACTTGGTCTCTGCCCACGGGGCCCTCCCCTCCCCCCTCAACCTCGCCTCGCTCCCAACCCCCTGGAAAAACCGGGGGGCGGGAGCCAGAAGGGGGAATAAGGGGGAGGTGAAGAGCGGGGAAGAAGTACCTGAATCCTGTCTTGACCTTTTACATTTGAATTTGACTGTTTTGAGCCCTGACTTGCCTCACTGTCTCCTGCACCCCCCCTCCCTCCAGGATACCCTCTCTCCAGGAATTGCAGGCCCATTCCAAGATAAACAAACCCCATTCTCCCCAACAACCTTTCCCCACCCCCCAGTCTCCCACCCCCAACCCCCTCCCATTCCTGCCGCCCGGGGGGCGCTTCCTTTGTTCGCGGGCAAGGGCTCGGGCGCCCCTACCCCCGGGCGGCTGCTAGGTGGCGCTGTTACTCCACGCTGCGCGCTCCGCCTGCCGACAACTTGACCCCGCTGACGTCACGGCCGTCTGAATCATCAAGGCCATTTTCAAATCCCATTGGTCTAGCCGTCACATGGTGAGGCCCGAATGCGCTGATAATTATGGAGCTGATATTTCTTCCCCCCTCCCTCCCTCTCTCCCCTTCCCCTCCCGCCCCTCCAACCAGCCGTTCGCCCACCCCCGCCCTCCCGGATGGGGAAAAAAAAAAAAAAAGATGTCAGCTCCTCCGCTGTAGTATTGCTCCTTAAAAACCCCTCTCTCTGAAAATGACATGCCCTCGCAATGTAACTCCGAACTCGTACGCGGAGCCCTTGGCTGCGCCGGGCGGCGGCGAGCACTTTAGCCGGAGTGCAGGCATGTATATGCAATCGGGGAGTGACTTCAACTGCGGGGTGATGAGGGGCTGCGGGCTCGCGCCCTCGCTCTCCAAGAGGGATGAGGGCAGCAGCCCCAACCTGGCCCTCAACACCTACCCGTCCTACCTCTCGCAGCTGGACTCCTGGGGCGACCCCAAAGCCGCCTACCGCTTGGAACAACCTGTTGGCAGGCCGCTGTCCTCCTGCTCCTACCCACCTAGTGTCAAGGAGGAGAATGTCTGCTGCATGTACAGCACAGAGAAGCGGGCGAAAAGTGGCCCCGAGGCAGCTCTCTACCCCCACCCCCTGCAGGAGTCCTGCCTCGGGGAGCACGAGGTGCCCGTACCCAGCTACTACCGCGCCAGCCCTGGCTACTCGGCGCTGGACAAGCCGCCCCACTGCGCCGGGGCCAACGACTTCGAGGCCCCCTTTGAGCAGCGGGCCGGGCTCAGCCAGCGCGCCGAACATCTGGAGTCGCCCCAGCTCGGGGGCAAAGTGAGTTTCCCTGAGACCCCCAAGTCCGACAGCCAGACCCCCAGCCCTAGTGAGATTAAGACCGAGCAGAGTCTGGCGGGCCCCAAAGGCAGCCCCTTGGAGGGCGAAAAGGAGCCGTCCAAAGCCGCCGACTCCAGCCCGGACACCTCGGATAACGAAGCGAAAGGTAAGGCCGCCTGGGCCGCAGCCCGGCTTGGGCGCTGGGGCGCTGCTGTGCCTGGGCGCAGGGGTGCAGGATGCTTGAGCGCCGGGGTGCTGGGGTGTCTGTGCTTAGGGGCTCCGGGGAACTGAGATGCTGGGGCGCTGGGGATCCGGCGCGCTGGAGCGCGGGGTCTTGTGCGCTCCTACGTGGGCAGCGGGAGGGCTGGGCCCAGAGGCCCTGCACGGCCCTGGGAGCGGAGCCCCAGCTGGCGACCCATGTCTGTGTGGCGCCGGGCTGGTGGCCAGGCATTTGGAGAGGGGAGGTGAGTCGGGGAGTGAAAGTGGTGGGCGGCAGTGGGCGCCCAGGCCCGGGAGTGGTGCACCCTGGGACCTTGTTCCATCCAGGGCGCCGGCAGGCTCAGGTTTGCTCATTCTGTGCTGCAGTCTGGGTGGGGGGTAGTGTCCCTCTCACGCCCCCCCCCCCCCCAGCTCAGATTTGAGGCTTGCAAAAAGCTTAAAATGGCGATCTTGGGCCAGGGAGCAGAGAAAGCCTGGTAGAAAAGGAGTTTCGCTTTCCTGTGTTTCCCCAGTTAAAAATTGTATCCTGCAGAGCCCAATTTGTTACTGGTGGGTCTGACTTGTGCTTGTGGCTGGGGCTTCTGCGGTTTGGGGCTCAGCAGTTAAAGCCGGAAGAGGTGGAGGTGAAGGGCCTGCCACGTCCCTCCCTCCCCAGATGCCTGGCTTGGAGGTGGCTTTGGAACAAGGCATTTGGAATGTTCTGCGTGGTTGGAATTTTTTTTTTCTTTCTGTCTCCTCTTTGAAGTGCTTTTCTTTCTTTCTTTCTTTTTCCTATTAAATTAAAATGTCTTTTTCATTGGTTTCCAAAAGCAGCTTACAAACGGGTGCTCAGGAAATGTCTGTGTGCGTGGCAAGCGGTTTTCTCCTGAGAGGGAGTGTGGCTGTGCTTGGATTTTTCATTGTGATTTGGTCTCGGGAGAAAGTGCCCTGATAGAGTTCAAGCTCAGGGTTCAGAATTCACTTCTGCTGCAGGAACGGGGACCTCCCCCAGGATCCTCCTTTGACACCTGGAGAAAGACTGGGGTGGGGAGCAGTCTGGAAAAGTTAAAGCAAAAATCATCTGAAAAGGCCCAAGGGGAGGGGCGGGAAGAGCCGAGGACCTGCACCCAGACCCTGGCTGGTGGGGAGTTGGGCGGTCAAGGTGCATTGGGTGGAGAGCACAGGCAGTGAGGACTGAGTGGGCTGGGGTGGCCTGGACCTTGGGGTGCTTTGTATGTGAATACACACGTGTACATGTACATGTACACATACACAAGCACGCATACATGCGTGCCTGCTGGCTGGCAACCTGTGTCACACTCACACATACCTAACATGCTCTGCACACACACGCATGCACACACAGACACTTTGGACAGGTAAGGGCATGACCCCTCTGGGGTCTTTGCAAAGGTGGCCTTGGCTAATCAGTTCTTCCCTAGGAACCCTGAGGGGAAGAGGGAAAGTGAGGTGCACTGCACTGCACGCACCCACAAAGGCTTCCCTGGGACTCCTGTGCCTCCAGGGAGTTTCCTGGTAGACCTTTTCCCAGTCCTGGTACAGACTGAGGGCAGAACAGACTGCATATGAGCCCCACCAAAACCAAAGTCAAGGCTAAGGAATCTGCTATTCACACACACCGCCCCCAGATTCTGGTAGGTAGGCTCCCCATTTTGTTCCTGCTACACAACCCCCACCTTCCCACCTCACCCCACCTCTCTCTGGCTGCACCTCCCTCTGTGCTTGTTGCCTCCCCCTCACTCCCCATTCAAGGATTTCCACCAGACCAGAGGCAAGAAGGTTTCGGATGTACCTGTTTGCAATTCCCCCCAAGTCCAACAGCCCCATAAGAATGCCAGCAGGGTAGCATCAGGAGGTGGAAAGTGATTCCACATGAGGCTGCAGGTGCAGAGGCGGGGGGGGGGGGGGGGGGGGGAGCAGAATCCAGGGTATTCAGATGGTTTCAGCTGCAGCTTCAAGTCTGCACTTTGCTGGTGTCCCTGGTTCCCCAGGCCCTCTGCTGGCCCCCTTCCCATTGAGATGAGATCCAGAAAGCTAGAGATTTTCATTTAGTGTAGAGGGAGGCTAGACCACCAGTATTGGGTGCCCCTCTCTGGTGTCTGGATTCTGGCAGGTTTTCCCTAGAAAAATGGCCAAGGAAAGTCTCTCTTGCCCCCACATCAGCCAGAACATGTGTCAGAAGGTGATGGAGAACATACAATGGACATTTAGCATCTCCTTGTCCACACAGACACATGTGCACATGTATGTGGGGTCACCTGTCTCTGTGGGAACACACATCTCCACAGACCACGCAGGCAATCTCCAGGAGGCTCCCCTTTCCTCAGGAACACTCTCACTTGACCTTAGGTCCTATGGTGAGGAGGACAGTGGTGGAGCTGCTCTGCTCCCCAGCAGTGCTGCCTGCCCAGGCCCCCTACATTAGCCGCCCCCTCCCAGTCAGAGGGAGAGCTGGCACTGAGGTGAGCAAATGGAGCACTCTTCTCTGGGGCTCCCCAGGTGGGAATGTGGGCCATCCAGGGTCTGGCCCAGAGACAGCTGCAGGGGCCTCTAACCATGGAGATGGAGGGTCCCCTCCCACTGAGCTGAGAGGGGTCCATGCTCTCTGGGAACTGCACAAGGAAGTAGCAATAGGACAGACCCTACCCACCTGTCTGGGGCCTGGAAAATGCTTTTTCCTGCCAACTGGATTTGTTCTGAGTCCCAGTGGGGCAGGGCAAAGGGAGTGCTATGCATTGCATTGAGAGCGTCCACCAGGGCCAGCCAGCTGCAGGAAGCATCAGCATCTACTAGGTCAAGGTGATCTGGGGGGTAATTGAGATGTAATAAACACTCTGGAGGCTGGACACTTCAGTCTTCCTCCCCCTGTAAATCTAGGCACTCCCCTTAAGAAATTCTAAGAGTCCCTAACCCAGAAGACCCCTACCAGCCAGACCTCTGGGGCAAGAGCAGCCCTCTCCCTGTGCCTCCTCTGACGCCCCAGGCAGGCTGGCAAATGCTGCAGAGAGTGGCAGCAAGGGGTTGCCTCTTCCTGGGATACTTATGTAAATAATGTTATTTTTAACAGAGGAGATAAAGGCAGAAAACACCACAGGAAATTGGCTGACAGCAAAGAGCGGAAGGAAGAAGAGGTGTCCCTATACTAAACACCAGACGCTGGAATTGGAGAAAGAATTTCTGTTCAATATGTATTTGACGCGAGAGCGCCGCCTGGAGATTAGCAAGACCATTAACCTTACAGACAGACAAGTCAAAATCTGGTTTCAAAATCGCAGAATGAAACTCAAGAAAATGAACCGAGAGAATCGGATCCGGGAACTGACCTCCAATTTTAATTTCACCTGAGCACCCAGCTTCTCTTCCCTCCTCCCCTCTCTCCTCCTCCTCCCTCCCTCCCCCCACCCCTCCTCCCTTTGTGCCTGGTGGTATATATATTTTTTCCTCCCTGAGTATAAATGCAACGCGCCTGCAAAGAAAGAAAAAAAAAAAGGCAAAGACCTCAGACTCTCCTTCCGAGGGACCTATGGTTTGTGCTTCGAAGATGCATCTTCCTAAAGCATGAGAAATGGGTTGCCAGGGGGCTTGGGGTGTGGTGGCCTACCTAGAGGAGGGTGGGAGTGTGGCTGGTGTGTGTGTGTCAACCCCTCACTCTCCCACACACCCCCACACAGCATACTCTTCTCCCTGAAAAGTTAAGGTCGAATCCACCAGGCTATGGGGGAAGAGGGGAGAGGAGGGGAGAAAAAAAGGAAAAGAAAAAGAACCAGAGGTCTGTAATCTCACAGAGCACAGTCAGAATCTCGCCTTCCTTGCTGCCTTTCCTCCTTAGAATCATAGGTGTTTCTGGAAAGTTCAGCTAGTGTTTGTGTGTTTGTTGTAGCATCCAGCACCTCCACCAACCCCTCTCCCCGTGTCTTGACCTCCCAGTCTCTCTGAAAGTCTGCTTGAAGTCTCCTATCTGTACTGCTTTCTGCTTTTTCCCTTTCTCCCAGCACACTCATGCCCCCCCCCATCCACTGACATCTCAGAAATTCCATCCAGAGGATAAAAAAATTGTCTTAAGACTAGAACATAGTAAAGCAAAGGCAGAATGCCCCCCCACCTCCATCACCTTGCCCTGTCTGGGAGTTGTGTTATTTAAAGATATTCTGTATGTTGTATCTTCTGCATGTAGCTTCCTTAATGGAGAAAAAAATCCTAATAAATTTCCAGAATCATAATCTACAAATGGGTGGCTTTTGTTTGTTTGTTTGTTTGGGGTGCATTTTTGGCGACCCCTCCCTCCATGAGACTGAGTGTGTGAATGTGTGTGTGTTGTGTTAGACTCATCTCCTCAAGCCTTTCTAGAACATCTCTTGGCGGGTTTAATGTAAGTGAGAGACCATAACGTTGATTTAAATATTATCCAGGTGACCACAATAAGTCAAGGTCATAAAACAGTAATGTCAGGACGGTCTTGGTGCGCGCGAGAGGTGGATTTTATGATCTGCAAATATAATGTGGTGCCGCAGTAAAAGATGCATTTAAAGGTGACTGGAGGAGGGAAAGAGGCAGAGAGCAAACTGCAATCTTGAGGAGCAGACGGATCTGATTGCCTGGGGTTCTGGGCCAGGCACACCCCACCATTTCTGGGGGGGACCCCAAGAGTCCCCCACCTATCTGAGGAGAGGAATAAACCTAACCGCCTGAGGGGAACAAGGAGCTCAGCCCCCACCACCCTCCTCACACAGCACAGCGGCTGGAACAGCGGAGGCAGGAGGAGGAGGAGGCGGCAACAAGGTAAGAGAAGCGGTTTCTTGTTCTTCTTGGGGCAGCGGCGCGGGGGTGAGCGGCGTCCCCAGGTGCCGGGGCGAGGCAGGCTGAGCGGCAAAGGAAGGTGTTGGGGCACCGGTGCTCACCCAGAGCTCAGGTTTGCCCAGTGGCCACTGGCTGGCTGCTTGGCAGCAGCAGAGGACAGTGGCCGAGAGCTCTCTCTTCCTCACCCGGCCCCTGGCTGTGTGGTTCGGTGCCTAAAGGGGTAAACTGGTGGTTTTTGGCTTCTTTCTCAGCTCGGGCACTTGGGCTTGTCTTGAGGTGCACACATGGCTCTGGTTGTCCTTCAGTCTGACTGTCTGCTGGGGGAGAAGAGGGAGGGTGGGCTGCAGAGGGCTAGAGCATGGCTCTTAGGTTTGGCTGCGTTGGAGGGGAGCCTCTTCCAAGCTCTCAGTCCCCAGGCTCTCTAGACAAGGGGCTCTGACAGACTGAGGGACAATCACCCAGAGGCCTGGGGTGCCAGAATGGTGCTGAGAGAGGGAGAGAAGAAGAGGGGGTCCAGGAGGAAGAGCCAGATGGACCAGCCAAGAGACCGAGCTCCAGAGTAGAAGGGTGTCTAGCTTCCCCCAGGGCAGGTACCATTCCCCCAGCACACGACTCCCACCCCTGTCCCCAGCAATTTTCTTTGACCAGAAGCTTCCTAGGCAATCAGACCCCCTACCTACCCAGCTGCCCAGAGTCTACTTTCCAGTCCTAAGGGAGGTTGTGAGGGGTGGAAAGGGGGAACGGGGCTGAATTTCTTCTTTCCCCAAGCCCCTTCCCTTCCCCTCCTGAGAAGTGCAAAGCTGAATCTCCCGCCCTGCTTGCTCAGCTGATCTGTGGCCTAGGTAGTTTCATGTTGTTGGGATTGAGTTTTGAACTCGGCAACAAGAAACTGCCTGAGTTACATCAGTCGGTTTTCGTCGAGGGCCCCAACCCCTATCTCACTCCTTCCCTCCCCAGAGCCCCCTCCCAGACGGGTTCCAGTGGGTCCAAGGCTGTGGGAGACATGCTGGAGGAGGGCCCCAGGACCAGTCTGGAGAAGCCCAGCTATCTCCTGTCCACCCCTCAGCCCAGCCCATCCCAACCCCGGTGGCTGGCTGAGGGAGAGTTTCTCCAGCAGCTATTGTTTCCTGGACCCAGCTGATGGAGACAGACAAAGAAGGTCTAGCCAATTCCAAGGAAACCCCGGAATTTGAGTACGAGGTGGCCTGGTCAGCTTTCTTGGGCAGCAGGGTGGGGCAGGACCATTAGCTGGGAGAAGAACACAACAAGAAAGGGGGGGTCTGTGGAAGGGTTAGTTCTCCTTCCCTTCCCATTTTGGAATAGGTCCTTATAGATACCTCTGGTTAACTGTGCTGGAGTGTCCCCTTAGAAAAGCAAGATGCCGGGGACCCCAAGAATTTAGGGGGTGTCTTTATGTTCCTGATGTAGTTCTATCCTCAGAAGAAGTGTGTGTTTAGGGTTTTAGGAGCTTAGAAGGAAGCCACCAAGTCCAAGGAGAATCCTCCCATCCCCACCCCAGACACACACACAAACACTCTACTGGGAAGCTGCAGGCAGGAGCATGGCTCTGGTCTCTGGTCTCTGTTTGGCTGTCTGGGACTGTAGGCCTTGGTCTGTGGTGTCTGTTGCTGGCAGGCAGCTGCTTGTCTGCTGTGTGAAAATGTTTAGGCGAGTCGAGGCTGTTGGGGGGCATTATCGTATTGTTGAGAAGGTTGTTGGCTGATACCAGAGGAGGAGGTGGGCAGTGCTTGGGGGGGGGGGGAGCTGAGCAATGTGAAATCCCAATTTCTAGTCCTGGTGGTGGGAGAGAAGGCTCTCCAAAGATGTTGTTTTACCTGAGGACCATGGAGGAGGGGGCTCAGAGAGAATGAGGAGCTACACCTCTGTTCTCAGGGGGAAGATGGAGAAAGAGAACACCAAAAGGATACAGATGGGTTTTGGATTCTGGCTTTGATGGTGTTATGATGAACTTGATCAGACAGGAGAAGAGCATGGCCCTGTGACAGAATTTCTACCTGGGCTGTGTGTGCTGGCCATTGGTTGTCTGCTGGGTGATAGAAACCTCACATGAGTGTGTTCTCTGTGTCTCCCCAGGCTCCCTTGAGCCCTCTGTCTGTGTGCATTTTTCTCTTTTTCTTAGAAAAAAGATTCTTTAGACTTTCAAGTAGGTTAGAGGAGAAAATAGGAATAGAGCTTTTATTCTTCCTAGTTCACCCTATCTGCCCTGCCCTATCTGTCTCCTAAACCCCCCCGTTTTGGGGGGGAACCTTCCCTTGGAGGGAAAGACTCAAATCTCCCTTTGACTCCAAGGAAAATGGGGCAGGTTCCCATTGAGAAAGACCAGCTGGTACTAGGCTGGCAGTGGTTCCCCTGGTCTTGGAGCCCTCAGGAGTTCCAGAGTCTCCAGGCTGTCAGAGACAGAGGGTGGTGGATAGAGAGAGTCCCAGGCAGGGGCAGGATGCCCAGGAGTGCCCAGCATGGAGACAGTGTCCCTGATGGGCCGAAATTTGCCAATGAACTGGCTTCTGCACTTGGGTACTTTCTGTGCTCACCCCCCTCTCAGAACTGGTGGCCTTCTGGAGGTGGGGGGAAGGGAGGCTAGACACAGAGCCACTGGCTGCCCCCCCTTCCCCAAACCTTGGGCAAGGAGAGGTTTTTCTCACAGGGCCAAGGTGAGGGCCAGGCTGGTGGTCAGCATTTACCCAGGGACCCTGGAGCCATGGATTATGGCTAAGGCGACAGTGGTTATTTATTCGCTTCGCTGGAAGGGAGTCTTCAGAAGAAACAGCGTGAAGAGGAGAGAAAAAAATTATCTCTCTAGTCGGCAGATATTAAGATGGATTTTTATTTCTTAAAGGACCCTCCCCGCCGAGAGCGCATAAGCGTAAACTTAATATATGCTCCACAGCCCAACTCCAGAAACCGCAATAAAAGTTAAAACCTCCCCTACTGGTTTTTTTTAATTATGATATGGGGAAGAGGAGTAGGATTTATAGAGCTGAACTCTCGGCGTGAGTGTTGCAGACTTGAGGGAGCGTCAAAGGCAAGAGCTCGCCCAGACAAGCTTTGGTCTCTGAGAGAGATCTCGCCTGCTCCTGGGGCTCCGACCAGCCCGGTGGATCTCTGGGGCCCCCTCCGCCCGGGACCCCAGCCTGGCCTCGGCTTGAAGATCGGTCTTTCTGGCGAACAGGTGAAGGGTAGCGGTGGCGGTGACCGGGCTGGGGGCGTGTGGCGGGTGGCGGGTGGCGGGGCTTTGTGTAGGTGCGCGCAGGACAGGGGTGCGGGCCCGGGCGCGGAGCTCGGGCAAGGTGGCCCGCGTGTGGACTTGGGCGGCGGCGGAGCGGGGCGGGCTCCGGGGCGACTGCTGGCGGCGAGGCGAGGCGGGAGGGCGGCTGGATATGCGGCGTGGAGGGAGGACCTGGAGGTCTGCGGGGCTCCTGGAGGCCGGGGAGGGGGGGCGGCGGGCGGGGCGCTGGGGCAGGCAGGCCCGCACACCTCTGCGGTCGCCCCGCGGCCCGGAACCCTCGCCCCAGGCTCAGCGGTGGGCAGAATGAGAGGGAAGTGCAGGGCGCTGGGCGCCTCTCTCTGCCCCCCGCCACAGGGCCTTGCTGCGCGCTGTCTTTCCGAGATACCTGGACCGGGTCCAGAACAGGTTGCCCGCGGGAGGGCCCCGCGAGCGGCGGCGCGCAGGGAGGGAGGAGGGAGGGCGAGCGCGGGAGGGAGGGAAGGAGGGCGGGCGGCGGCGGCCGGGGTCTTCCCTCCCCGGCAGCGGGCGGCTGCCCTGCCTCTGTGGCCGCGGGCAGCCGAGGAGCAGGTAACCCAGGCGCTTCCCGAGGCGGGATCGGACCCAGCCCGCGGCGCCGAGTCTTGGGGTCTCTGCCCAGAACCCTGGAGGGGAGAGAAGGTAGGATCGGCGCCTGCCGGCCTGGCAGGAGCGCCTGCGCTGTGTTGAACCTGTCTTTGAGTTCAGGCTCACACTCATGTTGTGAGTCTGTCTGCCTGCCACCCCCAGGTGCGGTATGTCTGTCTTGTCCATCTGTGGAAGAGTTCCCAAACCCTAGGCTCTTCTTCCAAAGGCTGGGGGCAGGGGGGGGGGAGAGAGAAAATAGGGGAGAATTCGTCAAAACGTGCACTTTTCATTCACTGCTGTCGCTGCAACTCTTGGGACTGCTGGCTGTGCCCCCAAGTTAGAAGGGAGCTTTGCTCCAGCTGAGTACAGGGTACTCGGCTCCCCCCTCCCCCCACACACCCACAGCTGGGGGTAAGCTTCCGGCCTCAGGTTCGTGGTTTGCCCTGAGGTTTCAGGCCAGACAGCTCCCAGTCGAGCTGGGAGGGCGGGGGAGAGTAGAGCGGCTCGGGCCTCTTAATTGTACTTCGAACCCGTTATTGCCTCTCCTTTTGCCACCTCGGCTTCCTCAGTCTGGGCTCCAAAGTCACTGCAAATTTCCTTGTGACACACATCACAGAAAGATCAGGTAACCAGGCGCGCGGGGCCCTGGGGGCTCCAGAAAGAGGGCACCGTGAGTTGGGGTGCGGGTCCCCCCCTCCAGCCACTCCCCAGGCTGGGAAACGAGACCCGGCTGGGGGAGCCTGAAATAGCCCGGTAGGAGCCTGAAATAGCGGGCTGTGGGGTGGGTGGGGGGCAGCCGGCAGCAGGCCATGGCGTTGAGAGGGCCATGTTCACAGGCCCTAGAGGCTTCACTCCTCCAGGCTGAGGGGCCTGGCAGCGGGCATGCCGGGACCCCGATACCCACCTGGGGTGGGGCAGGACGCGGGTCTCCTCGCCGCAGGCCTAGGGAGTTCAGTCTCTGTTTCCAGCGCAGGCCTGAGCTGGGAGGAGTTGCGTGTGGGTGTGTTTTTCCCAACAAAGAAGGATCTGGAGAGAGAGAAGGGGAGACGGAAGAGGGGAGTTAGAGAGGGGGTGGGGAGGGGGAGAAGGCAGTGGAGGGGTGAGATGAGCCCATTTCAGGGGGAGAAGGAAAATGAAAGCAAATGGAGTTCAGAGGCCCGGCATCCGCGGAGGGTCTGAGAGATTCCCTGCCTAGGCGAAGGCAGCCCGCTTGGGGACACCGGGAAAGCCTGTTTTAAATTTAATCCGAACTTGACGGTGTGGATTGAACCGGAGGGAATTTAAATCACTGAAAGGGAGGTGCAAGGCGAGGGGAGGGGAGGGCTCTAACCTGTCTTTCCATCTGTCCTTCCCACCGTGGTGTTAACTTGTCTGTGTCTTGAGGTGATGGAGCGGGGGCTGCCCCTCCCCCCTGGGGGGTTATCTGCGCCCAGTGAGATCTCCTGGTGGTAGGAGAGGAACACTTAGAACCCCAGTGAGCACAGAGCTGCTAACTAGAGCTGGGGTGCCCCCTCCCTACAGGGTGCAGGTCCCTCAGGAAAACTGAAGGGGCTCTGAGAGGGGGTGGGGGGGACCTTAGGGTCCAACAGATTGAGCAGAAGCCTCTGAAGCTGAGAAGATAAGCCCCTCCTTCTTAGAACCCCCCACAAACTCTGTGTTCTCCGTGCCTCTGGGCCTGGGTACCTGGGGGGCTGTGGGTCTGCCACACCACCTTCACATCCTGAGAAGGGGGCACAACCCACAGGTAGCTGTGGACCCCCAGGGACCTCAGCCTGATGACTCTCTTGACAGCCCCCCCACAAGGTCTGAGCAAAATGGGGTGGGGAGGGGTGGTGGGCAAGGCCTTGCTTGGGACCCACAGCTGTGGCTGTGCTGGGTGGGGAGGGCCTGGGTGACAGCCTGCCCTTAGCTTCAGAGTTACTTGAGGGGAACAGAATCTGTGGGTGCTGAGTCTGACTGCTGGGTCTGTAGGGTGGGCATGCAGCTCCAGGGTGGAAAAGGTGGTGGCCAAAGGGGGTAGGTGAGAAGGGGGCATCTGTTTCCAGCCACTATGTCCCAAACAGCACAGGCTCCTGAGAGAGGGTCTTTGGGGGGCATCCTGCCTCCAGGAGAGCTGAGGTTGGGCAGCTGCAGAGGGGGAGTAGGGTGTGACAGTGTCCCCTCTTACATCTTGCTGGCTTCTGGGCTGCAGTGGGGCTTGGGCCTCCAGCTACCTGGATGGCTGCCTAAGCTTGCACGGGGGACTGTGCCATGGTCACACACCCGCCTCCCCCCACCCCCCACCCCCCTACCCCCCCACCCCCCCGCCAAGGGCCAGGGAGGAGGCCTCTTTCTCCTTTGTGTCCGGAGGACAGAAGTGGCTGTGGCGCCCGGCTGCCCGCCTGCCGGGTCCCTCTGCCCGCAGAGGCCGAGAGCCCGGGCTGCACAATGCCACGGCTGCTTCCTTTCCGGCCTGCCGCCTCAGTCGCCCTGGTCTCCCCGCGCTCTCGGCACCTTCTTGTCCCCCTACTCCCATCTCTTTTCATCTCTCCTCCCTTCACTTCAGCAGTCCTCTCCCCTCTTTTTCTTTTTATGCTAATCCTCCATTTTCTTCTCTCCTTCCCTTCTTCCTTTCTAGGGGCCTGGCGCCACATTTCGGCCGTAGTCTCCGGCTATCTCAGGCTCAGTGTCTCTGAGGCTCTGTCCCCTGACATCCTCTGGGTCAGTCTGGCCATGGGGGCCCGCAGGTCTGCTCATTGCTGGGAGCAGCCTCCTAGCACCCGGGCAGGGTCTCCCTAGGCGCCAAGTTGGGGGAGGTGCTGCTGACCTGGCCTGCCCTGGGGGGTGGGGTGGGGAGGAAGGCTCTGTGGGAGCAAAGACACCCTATCTTTTCCTTAAACTCATGAGGGAGAATTTCTGACTGACAGCTGACCCAACTCCATCAAGGCCAAAGAGATATTCCACACCCGGTGTCATTTAGATTTCCCAGGCCCCTCCGGAGCAGGGGTGAGTGAGACAATTGCAGCCGGGGGTGGAGGACCGAGGCCCTGGGCCGCCTCTCCCCAGCCAGGGGCTTCTCTTCTCTGCTTTCAGCCCCGCTAGACCGAAAAAGAAAGAGCCCCAAGGCGAGGGGGAAGCAGGGGCTGGGAAGACCTGGCCAGCTGGGTCAGAGCTTGGGGATGCAGATGTACCCTTCCCCCCAACTTTCATGCCCCCCAATTCTCTCTCAATCTCTCTCTCCCTTTCTATTCTTCTCCCTGGGACACCTCTCCATAGCCCTTCCCCAGCCCAGAAGACACAGGTCAACAGAGGTGCAGAAGAGAACCCACCCCTGCCAACAGCATCCCCTCCCCAGTCCTGGCATTTGGTTCTCTGCTGGGGACATGAGTGGGAGAGGAGGGCAGGCATCCTGTGACTGGGAAGTGTCTTCCTGCTGCCTCAGTGCCTGGCTCTAAGTCTCAGCTCCTGCCTAGGTCCCTAGTGCAAACTGGGGTTCTTCCCTCCTGATCCTGAAATGGCACCCCCTCTTCCAGACTCACTGAGCCATGCCTGGAGACACCACCTGCCCTTCTACCCCCAGGCCACCTGCCCTGTTCTGCCCCCTCCTTGACACCCACCCTGGGAACTGCCTGCTGGGCTGCAGCCTACCTTTCATCAACCCCAACACGGGACAGGCAGGGGTCAGGGAGCAAAGATCTGGGCAGCAAACCCCAAATTCAAGGAGGAGGGAAGCAACCAGCTTGTGGTGGGGAGGGGTCCTGGTGGCCTGAGCCTCCCTGCATTCACACTGCCCCCTCTAGAAGTCCTGCATCCGACCCCAAAGAAACTACTCTCTCCCAGCCCTCCGTTGCTCTTTTCCCATTCCAAAAACAGCCTACAATTTTATTTAATGAAAGACACATTTATGAACAATCAAATGATCCTCATAAAAATTTTATTGAAGGATGTAAAAACAAGCTACTTGCCCACGACCGAGGTCGCTCCCTTGCCTTGCCCGCTCCTCTTACCCTGGCTCTCTGCAGGCAGAGCTCACAAAGTCACTTTTTTTTGGGGGGGGGGTTCATGGTGGCACAATGATGGAGCTGGGGCGTGGGTGGAAGCAAAGGAGGGTGACCAGGAAGACTGGATGAGGACGCCCCACTTAAGTTGTGTAGCTCTCTTCCTCCACTTCTTCAAGCTGGCAAAGAAAGATAAATAGATGAAGACAATAAATTTCAGAGAAAGACGCTTGCCTATCTGTGGGCCCAAGCCAAGAGAGGACTTCTGAGGAGAGAGGTGTGTGAGGTCCGCAGGTCCCACCCCCTGGGTCACCTTCCCTGAGTCCCCCCCTTAGCCCTGAATTTGGGTGGCTGAGGCAGCCAGGAACAGAAGGATGCTCCCCTTCCTCTCCTTCTCCTCCCTCCACCCCAGTTTCTCCCAGTCCCCTCCCACCCTCCCTCCCTGGCTGCTGCTGCAGCTGCTGGAAGAAATACATACATACGCACTATTTAAAAATGCATTTTAAAAAGCCACGTTCCCCACTGACAATCGCAGCTCCGGGCTCGCTCGCGCAGGGACTGCGGGCGCGTTGGGGCGACAGAGACGGATTACGTCAAGAAATAGTTCCTCCACCTACCTCGGCGGCCTCTCCGCCCTGTGGGGCTCCAGCACCCAGTGCCGGGCTGCCCGGGAGCCGGCGAGGGCGGGGGAGCGGGGGGCTGCGCACACGCCTGTCACCGGGCGCCGCAGTCCTCGGGGTGGCAGGCAGGGAGGCTGGGGGACCCCCGCGCGCGTGTGTAGAGGGGTTGCAGGGGCCAGGGGGTCCTCTAAGGAGACTCGAGTTGCCCTGGGAGTGAGGAGGAAGAAGGGGGGTGCCCGGAGCCTGGGGTGCAGAGTCGCGCACCCCCCCTTGGCAGACGCAGGTCGCGGGGTTCGGTGGAGAGAGAGAAGGGGGTGGGAAAAAAGGGGGGGAACCAGGGGAAGAGGGGGAAAAAAAGCTCCTGCGCATTGATCCGCGCCGTATTTTTGGGTAAATACGATCACGTGGGGGCCGGGGAGCCAATGAGCGGCGGGGAAAAGGCTGGAAAAATAATTACCTGCCTTGATTGTTCTGTGAGCAGATAAAAAGTACATATACAGTTCATACAATAATCTTATGTATGTAAAAGCCCGTTACGATGTCGGCGACGGGGCCCATCAGTAACTATTACGTGGACTCGCTCATCTCGCACGACAATGAAGACCTGCTGGCGTCCAGGTTTCCGGCCACCGGGGCGCACCCGGCCGCCGCCAGACCCAGCGGCTTGGTGCCCGACTGCAGCGACTTCCCGTCGTGCAGCTTCGCGCCCAAGCCCGCCGTGTTCAGCACGTCGTGGGCGCCCGTGCCCTCGCAGTCGTCGGTGGTCTACCACCCGTACGGCCCCCAGCCCCACCTCGGCGCCGACGCGCGCTACATGCGGACTTGGCTCGAGCCGCTGTCGGGCGCCGTGTCCTTCCCCAGCTTCCCGGCCGGCGGCCGCCACTATGCCCTCAAGCCCGATGCCTACCCCGGCCGGCGCGCCGACTGCGGCCCCGGAGACGGCCGCAGCTACCCGGACTACATGTACGGCTCGCCCGGGGAGCTGCGCGACCGCGCCCCGCAGACCCTGCCCTCGCCCGAGGCGGACGCGCTGGCCGCCGGCAAGCACAAAGAGGAGAAGGCCGACCTGGACCCCAGTAAGTTGCGAGCAATTTTCCTTTACGACCCGGCGCGGGCGGGGTAGGGCAGGGGGTAGGGGGTGAAGGGGGGGCCGGATTACAGCTCCTCGGAGGAGCTGCAGGGGCAGCGCGGGAGAGAGGGGGGGCAGGGGCGCTCCATAAAAGAGAATTACCTTGGGGAGCTGGAGGCAACCCCCCCCCCCAGCCAGGTTGGGAGAGGGCCGCCGCTAGCCGGCCGCCTAGGGGGGCTCCTTTCCTCTCCCAGTGGCTGCCTTTGGTGAGAGACCCCCGCCCCCCCCACCCCCATCATACACACACGCCCCTCAGCTCAGGCTGTTGGGGCTCTGTAGCTACTTTCCAAGAAAGGCAGGCAGGGCCAGGGGCTGGGGTGGGGGGCGAGGTGCCTTTGATGGTGTGAGGTGTCATGAGGGAGAGTTCAGGAGGCCACTGGGGACAGGGAAGAAACACACACACACACACACACCCTGGGAAGAAGAATCACCCCAACTTCCCAACCAGCTTGGGGCTCCAGATTGGACTGGAGACTCAGACAGCAGAAAATCCAGAGGCTTCCCTCCCTTCTCCCTCCCAGGAGCCCTGGGTGAGGGGTCTGGGGCTTGCACAGCCTGGGAACTTGGACAGGTCAGGACTTGCAGAGTTGAGGAAGGGAAGTGGGGTCCCAGTCTCCTGCAACTTGAGAGTCCTCTTCTGAGGGTCTACAGCAAAGGGGTTGAGAAGGGGGGGGTCAAGGATGAGGGCTGAGGGGGAGGCATATCCCCAGCACAGACAATCTTGAATACATGCACATATATACACTCACAG